>NC_083409.1:16529070-16645012 GCF_020745735.1 Hemiscyllium ocellatum
CCAATTGTTGGCTGAAGCCTCTGGTTGTTCGGTGAGTCCAAGCCATTGTCTTGCTCTCTGCAGTTATACCATCAACTTGGTTTCTCAGTGTGAGCCAGGAGACCACTGCGTGGTGACTTCCTGTTCCACTGTCGGTGTTTAAAGCAAGTGGGAACTGTCGAGGTTAATCCCATCATGAACATCAGAACATTGTTGGAACTACCTCCACTGACTCATTTCTTTGGCCACCATTGCAGTAAAAGCAAATCTCTCCTTTGCCAGCACAAAGAGAAAGTGCCTGTCAGATTCCCTCGTGTGTGATGGTTTAGCCCAATAGGAGCAACCCTGGTAAATCATGCTGTATCAGCCTGGACAGAATCCTGGGCAAACTCCAAATGAAACCATGACCTTTAGTAGATCTGCTGCTACACAAAATATTGAATTGGAATCCTTGTTCCCGAATCACCTCGTCAAACCTAAATACAATTGAGAAAATAAAAACCAAACCCATTTCCCCAGGGCATATGTCACAACAAGAAAGTGGGGAGCAGACAGTTACTGTTCGCCTGTCTCTGCGGAGCGTCGCTTTTCCTGTCTCCGCTCTCCTTGCAGGATATCATTTTTACCACCCTTTCTGTCTGAGAATACTACTGTTCCTGTCCCCACTCTCTTGGGACAGGTTGGGGATGTCACAACCAACCAGTTTGTTAGTTCCATTTACTCTCATGAAATGTGTAATCCCTGCTTCACTATGTGTGTGAGCCATGTGTGAAAACCCAGCACAGCCAACCCTTCACTTCAATCAGATCACAGGGTCCGAGGTTGGTCTGTACTATCTGGACCCAGACAAAAACACTGACTGACTGGATCACGATCAAGATAACCCAGATCAAGTCCCAGTGAGACTGCTGTTGACTTTCACCCTCAAATCCCACTGAGGAGGTGGTTATTAATCCCAGTGTTGTCATAGATTAACTCCCAGAGGTTCATGATTCATTCTAGATTTACACAAGTGTGTGATGTTGTCAGGCGACAGCTGGGAGACATGGAGATAAAATATAAAAGGAGACAGAATTATATTTATGCTATACGTTTCTTGAACTTAGGATGTTTGGAAATGTTTCACAGTCAATGGAATACTTCCAAAAACCAGACATTGTTGTGATGTGGGAACTGTGACTGCCTGGGCAAGGCAGATCTTTTCACAGCACCACCCAGAGACTGGAGGCTGCTACTGCAGGCAGGCTCCAACCAGCTCTGCTGTGAGGGAAGGACACTGGAGCACACAAGGACATGGGAAATAGGAGCAGGAGGAAGCCTCCAATAGCTGTCCATCCTTTCTTAAATACAGGGACCAAAATTGCAAACAATACTCCAAATGCAGGCTCACTAACACCCTCGATAGTTTTAATAGGATTTCTCTGTTTTTAAATTTCAACCCCAGCAATAAAGGTGAAAATTCCATTCGCCTTCTCGATTCCTTGCTGCTCCTGCACTAACTGTCTGTGTTTCATGCACAATACTACCCAGATCACTCTGTACTGCACTTTGTTGGAATCTCTCACTATTTAAATAATAGTCTGCCTTTAGGTTATTCTGACCCAAGTGTATGGTCTCACACTTTTTGACATTAAATTCCGTCCACTGTGTATTAGTGGTTCATTTCCAGTTTGGTCTTCTCTTTGTGATTGACTGTCTCAATGCATCTGTCTGTAGTGTGTCCCATTCCCATTTGTTGATGGCCCTGATACTTGATTGTCTAAACCTTTTCTGGTTCCATTCAGTGACAGGCAGGAGGTTGGAAGAACACAGCAAGGCAGGCAGCATCAGGTGGTGGAGAAGTTGATGTTTTGGTGTAATCTTCTTCAGGAATGGGGTTAGGTGTAGAGGAAGCAGATAAAAGGGGGTAGTGGGGACAGGATGATTTAAGTGAGGATGGTGAAGACAGGTAGATGATACACTTGGTTGGTCAATGGGAGGAATGAATCTGGTAGGTGGCAGGCAGGAGTGGAAGGGAGGGAGAGGGGCTGGGAAGGGAATCGGGGGAAGGGAAGAGTGGTTATTTGAAATTGGAGAACTTAATGTTGAGTCATCTGGGCTGTAGGCTGCCCAGATGGAAGATGAAGTATTGTTCCACCAATTTGTGGTTTGGTTCATTGTGGCAATGGAGGAGGCTGATGATGGTCATGTCGGAAAGGGATTGGGAAGGGGAATTGAAATGGACTGTGACTGAGAGGTCTGATCGGCCCTTGCAGGCCTGGCTGAGATGCTCGGTGAAACATTCCCTAAGATTATATTTTGTCTTCACAATGTAGAGAAGACCACATCACGGGCACCTGATGCAGTAAACTAGTTTGGAGGAGAGGCAATGTCTCACCTGGAAGGACTGTTTGGGGCCCTGGATGGAGGGGACGGATTGGTGTAACAGCAGGCTTTGCATCTTTTTGCGTTGCAGGGGAAGGTTCCTGGGGGTTCGGGAGGGTAGGTGGGCAGTGGCACAAACCAAGAATTGTCAAAGGGAACAGTCCTTGTGGAAGGCAGCCAGGGGTGGGGAGAGGAAGATGTTCTTGGTGGTTAGTCTAGTTGGAGTTGGTGGAAGCGTTTAAGGATGATGCGTTAATTGGTACAGGGATTGGTAATAGTTGAGGACAATGGTGAGTCTGACTTCATTGTGTTTGGAGAGGGGTCGGTTTAGAGCAATGGAACGGGAAATGGAGGTAGTGCAGTGGATGACAGAAGGATGACAGAAGGAGGAAAAGCATGTTGTTCATAAGAGGTGGACATCTGTGATCAGCGAAATGTCTCCTCATCCGAGCAGATGGAGTGGAGGCAGAGGAATTGGGAGAATGGGATGGAGTTCTGCAGGAGACTGGTTGGGAGGAGGTGTAGCCCAGGTAGTAATGGGAGTCTGTGGGTGTGTAGTAATTGCCTGTTTGAAGATTATCGCCAGAATTGGAAATGGAGAGGTGTAGAAAAGGCAGGGAGGTGTCTGAGATGGATGAAGTGAAGTAGAGGACAGGGTGGAAGTTGTGGGGAAAGTCAATGAACTGCTCCAGTTCAGCCTGGATGCAGGATGCTGCACCGATATAGTCACTGATGTAATGGCACAGTGCCTGTATAGTCACTGAAGAGGGACTGGTCGACATTGCTCAAACGGGGGCCCATGGCCACCCCCTGGACTAGTTTGGCAAGGCGGAGGAATATATTGGTGGACCGGGACTGGATGGGTCCGTTGCAAAGGAAAAGGTGTTGGGCCTGGAGGCCATCCTTGTGGGGTATGGACATGTATAAGGACTGCACATCCATCGTGGAGATAAAGCACTTAGGGCTGGGGAACTGGAGGTTACTGAAGAGATGGAAGGCATGGTTGGTGTAGCCGATGTAGGTGGGCAGTGCCTGAACCAAGGAGGAGAGTTGAGGTAGGATGAGAGGAGTTCGGTGGGGCAGGGGCATGCTGAGATGATGGGTCAACTGGGTAGTTGGGCTTGTGGATTTTGGGGAGCAGGGAGAACTGGGCAATGCAGGGCTGAGGGACTATGAGAGACAGTGGAGGGGAGATCACTGGAGGCAATGAGGTCACTGACAGTGTGAGTGATTTTGGCCTGATGGGTCACAGCGGGGTTATGGGCAAGGGGGAGGTAGGACGTGGTGTCTAAGAGTTGGGGTTCAGCCTCTGTGACTTTTAGGTCTGTTCTCCAGACTAACACCACCCCACATTTGTCAGCGGGTTTGTTGGTGAAACAGGGGTTGGCACATAGAGAGTGGAGTGCTTGATCAGAGGGGGTGTGGTTGGAATGGGTGAGGGGGAGAAATGGAGGCGGGTGATGGCACATCAACAGTCAGCAATGAAGAGGTCTCGAGTGTGTACACAGCTAATAGGGGGTGACCAAATGGAGGAGTAAAGTTAGAGATGGGAGAAGGGGTCCTCAGAGGGAGTTTGGAAGTTTTTGTTAAAGAAGAAGATACGAAGGTAGAGGCGGCGGAAGAAGAGCTCCACGTGGTGGTGGGTGTGGGTTTCATTGAGGTGGGGTCGGGCGGGAATGACTGTGAGCCCTTTCCTGAGGATGGATCTTTTGGCCTCAGACAGTTTGAGGTCAGGGCGGTATAGTAAATATGGGGCAAAGCTCAGGGTTGAGGTTTTGGAGGGGGCCCAAGTTGGCTGAAGGAGGGGAGGGGGGAAGGGTGATGGCATGCAGTGGGTGAGGGTTGGTTGTGGTGTAGCACGGGGGAATGGGTGTTGGAGAGAAAGGAGATTGGGGCGGAGGTGGGCTGTGGAGTGAGGTGGGGGAGTGGGAAAGCGGGGATGAGGTGAAGAGGGAGAAGTGGAGGGATAGGGTGCATTGAGGGGGTGGATGGGTGAGGAGGGAGAGCGAGTGTGCTGGCTGGCTGCAGGTAGGCAGTTGGACTCAGGGTGACTGTGGGAAATGCAGTCTGAGTCTTGGTTGCAGAGTGGGAGGGGCCTGAATTGTAGGCAGAGGTTGGAGCGAAGTCAAGGCCAGTCTGAGTGTTTTGACTCAGGTTCAATTCCAGCCTCAGGCAAATGTCTGTGTGGAGTGTGTACATTCTCCAAATGTCTGCGTAGGTTTCCTCTGGGTGCTCTGGTTTCCTCCCACATTCTAAAGACATGCAGGTTAAGTGAATTGGCTGTGCTATGTTGCCCATAGTGATCAGGGATGTGTAGGTTAGGTTCATTAGTCAGGGCAAAAGTAGAGTAATGGGATAGGAGATTGGGTCTTGGGTGGGTTACTCTTCCAAGGATAAGTGTGGACTTGTTGGGCCTGTTTCCTCACAGTAGGGATTCTATGACAGGCCATTCCAGATTCCCACCACCCGCTGAGTGAAAACATTCTTCCCCAAATCTTATTTGTGGTGCCCATGATGAAATATTTCAAACCATTCATTTTGTCTCGTGTCGTTTAGCTCTTGGGCTCCTTGTTCAATAAATGGTTTATTCTTTTTGATAAAATATGAGTTCCCTGACAGGGACAGTTAACTTTGTCCAATCAAGGAGTCCTGGCTGGCAGATAAAAAGAGGAGTGTCTTAATCCCTGCCCTCCCCTTCACTGTTTGATCACACAACATTGCCCTTTGATGTGAAGTGCACTGCTTGTCACTGGCCACGCGGGTGTTTTCCTATCTTCCTGGTGGTGGAAATTGAATAAAGATTCGGGCGCTTTGTGTCTCTCACTGTGTCTCACACCTACACACACACACACCATGGGTGCTGGGGAAAAAAAATAAGCTCCCCTGCATTCGGCGGCAGTGTGGGGGTGAAATAAAACAGGCATGTTAGGGGTTCTGAACATTCTGAGAGCTGGCTCTGAGGGAGCTGGATCAGTGTCAAGGACTCTCCACATGTAAGTAAGAAAAAAAGAAGAAAAAAAGAAAAAAGAGGAGTGTCAGAAGGACTGAAACTCTGGTACCTGACTCTGAATAACAACCTGCCAACCAACCCCCTCCTTCTGTCATCCTCAATCTCCCCCTGCTTACTCTTGTTTCACCTTCGATCCAGCCTGTGCTGCCTTTGGGAGAGGTTGGCCTTCCCTCCATCACCCAGGAATGTGGTCATTATCCCAGAGCAGTCACACTTTTAACCTGAGGGTCATCACAGCTGTAGCAGGGGGAGAGAAGGTGGCACCTTCATGGTGGTCATACCTGTCATTAATCCACCACAACCTCTCTTGGGGCTGTATGAATTCAACCTCCCTCCCTCAGACAGCTCCCCTCCCTGGAAGGTAATATTGCTGCACCTAGTTTTGGGTTAATTAACCACTGAAATATGACTATGGGGAGCCAGCATTGGCTGGGCAGGCAGCCACAACTCCTCTGGCCCTGGATTCAAAAAATCTCCTCGGAATTGATCAACACATTTGGGAGCACAGTGCCCACTGCCTCTGAAATCCCTCCCTTCCTGAGAATACACTCTCAGTATTCACCTTTTTCAGCTGCTATCTGAATTTGCTATAAATTCTGTGCCCAATGATCCTGCCCTTCCAGCTACCTAATGAAGGGGCAGCACTCCGAATGCTTTTACTTCCAAATAAACCTGTTGACTATTATCTGGTGTTGTGTGTTTTTTAACTTTGGCCATCTGAATGAGCTGCCTCTCAGACTGAATCAGCTGAGCTGTTTTTCACTCATGATTTGAGAAGATTAAAGCCAAATCTTCAATCCCCAGCACAAAGCCCATTCTCAATCCATCGCTCGGAGACACAGACCTCAGAGAGACACCTACAGGCAGCACAGAGTAACACACTCACACTGAGAGAGACACCTACAGGCAGCACAGAGTAACACACTCACACTGAGAGAGACACCTACAGGCAGCACAGAGTAACACACTCACATTGAGAGAGACACCTACAGGCAGCACAGAGTAACACACTCACACTGAGAGAGACACCTACAGGCAGCTTTTTTGGCTTATGCTCGAAACGTCGAATTCTCTATTCCTGAGATGCTGCCAACCTGCTGTGCTTTGACAGCAACACATTTGCACCTACAGGCAGCACAGAGTAACACACTCACATTGAGAGAGACACCTTCAGGCAGCACTAAGTAACACACTCACACTCCATGCTGCGGATCGGTGTCTCACCGAATGTGGGTGTGTTACTGAGCGCTGTCTGTGGTGTGTCTCTGAGTAACACAGCCACACTCAGAGAGACATCTACAGGCAGTATTGAGTTAAACACTCACACTCAGAGAGGCACACAGCCAACAATGTCTGTGATTGGCCGAAGATTATTTCAGGGGCTATCCGACATGCAGCAGAGATTGCACAGTTCGATCCCATCAGCTGGGCATGTACCAACAGAGTGAAGAGGGAATGCATCAGATTGCACTTACTGAGTCCCAACAACTTTCAGTTTCTGTTCTTTTTGGAATCTACATAAATTCCTGATTAAAGGGATCATTTGAAAATGATTGATGATTGATGATTGTAATTGATTGACAGGCCAAGTAACCAATTGTGACAATGACCTGCTGAAATACAGCCAATCAACTGAGAGATGGGGGGGAGGAGAAAGTCAGTTATTTCCAAAGCACACGGAGACAGAGACTGAATTTTCACCTTTATTCCCTTTTCCACATTCACATTCACAGAAAAAGAAACAACTGCAATTAACAGCCAAGACAGAGGAAGCTGCTCAAATTCATAGCCACAATGGAGATTGAGGAAAACACTTGGAGAGATTTTCTCAATAACATGAGAATCCTGTCCCTTTAAACAGTGACAAAACCTTAAACTGGAACTGGCAGCTGAGCAGGAAGGAGATCTGGTTTACTGAAGCAGAGACTTCTGAGGTTCACATTGTTTTGTGCAGCTAACATAACAAGGCAATCCTGTCCCCATCAAACATTCCCAGGACAAGGACAGCATGGGGTTTGACACAGTGTAAAGCTCTCTTGACACTGTCGCGATGACCTGCTTTAATATCCAAACCTCAGAAGTTTCTCTGAGCAATCCTGAGAAGGAAGAGAGTTGAAATTCAGTGCTGACAATGACCTTTGTCCTGCCAGCTCAGCCCTGTTCTGTTTAAAGTTGTGTCTCCTCTGTGGACTGTCTCCAACACTCTACACACATTCTGATCTCCTGATGCTCTTGCTGAGGGGAGAGGGGAGGGTCACGTGGGTGAGGGCACAGGAGAAGCGAGCGTCGGACTCCCAGTCAGACCCAGAGAGGGTCAGCAGGCTGCTGACACTGTAGGTGCTGTCCGAAGCTCGCAGGTAGTTGCTGGTCTGAACCCCGTCCGAAATGACTGCACCGTCCTTCTTCCACTGCACCTCCAGCTCATCGGGATAGAAGTGATTGGCAAGGCACACCAGGGTGGCAGTGCCCTTGGCATTGACCTGCTCCGGGGAGGGGGGCAGCAGGGTCAGCTTGGGCTGAGAGTTCTCACGGCCTGAAAGACAAGAGAAACAATTTTAATTCCTGCCACTGGAAGGGAATTCAACCATAATCTGGCCATACAATCTTTTTGAACATTTGTCATCAATACAGAATAAACCCAACAAATGACCAAGCATTGTTCACATTGCTTCTTGGGATGTGGGTGTCACTGGCAGGGCCAACATTTATTACCCATCCCTAATTGCCCCTGAGAAGGTGATGGTGAAGTAGCATAGAGAGAAGGGACAGTTTCTGGGCAGCTGGAAGGGCTGTCAATGGGGGAGCATTTTCGTGACAGTGATCAGATCTCAGTGAGATTGAGAGAAGGGATGGAAATGGAGAACCATGGAGCAAGTGTAAAAGTTTTCATTTTACTAAACTGTGCGGTGCTTTGGTAAAAGTGGATCGGAACCAATGGCATGATGGGAAATCAGTGTCAGGGCAGTAGGAGCCCTCGAAGGATGAGATAGACTGTTCAGAATCTGGTCCCACAATTAGTAAGGGTGTGGCTTCCAGATCTAGACCAAATGAACAAGAGGATTGGGGTTCACATACTGACATGGATTGGGAACTGGTTGGCAGACAGGACAGAAAGAATGAGTCTTTTTCTGAATGACAGGTAGTTACACAGTGGTCAGTCCTTGGTACTCAGTTATTCTTAAAGTATAATAATAGAATCATTGAGTCAGAGAGACCCAAAAGGCCCATCAGCCCATTGTGTCCATACTGGTCAAAAAACAACAACCCAATAATTCTCATCCATTTTACCAGCATGAGGGAATTAGATGCGGTATGTGTTCAATAAGGAATTAGATGTAGTTCTTCGGACTAAAGGGATCAAAGGATGTGGGGAGAAAGCAGGAACAGGGGACTGTGTTGGATAATCAGCCATGATCATATTGAATGGTGGAGCAGGCTTGGGGGCCGAATGGCCTACGGTTGCTCGTAGTTTGGATGTTTCTATCTGTATCTCAGATAATGAAGGAATTTGAAGCTGCAAGTCATGTGGAGGTGAAAGATGTGGCCATGGTGTTTAATGCAGGTCAGTGAGGTGGTAAGAAGACACATGGGATAAACTGTTCTTCATTTTCCCTTGATGGAATGAGGGCAATTGCTGGATCGGCAGCATTTATTGTCCATCGCTAATCACCCAAAGGGCAGTTTAGAGTCACCCACATTGCTGTGGGTCTGGGGTCACATGGTAAGGATGGCAGTTTCTTTCCCGAAAGGACATTAGGGAATCAGATGCCGTTTTCCTGACAATCAAAGATGGTTTCGTGCTCGTCATTAGACTCTTAATTCCAGATTTTTTTTGATTGAATTTGAATGCCACCATCTGCTGGATTCTAACCCTGGTCCCCAGAACATTACCTGGATCTCTGGATTAACAGCTCAGCAATAACACCATTAGACCATCACCTCCCTTATCTCATTTTTGGTTGACTGTGAAAGCAAGGTGTTTGTTTATTCTGGAACTGTATAAAACCCCAGTTAGAGCACAGTGAGAGAACTGTGTACGGTTCTGGTCACCACATTACAGAAGGATGTGATCTCTTGAGAGACCAGGACAGAGGAAGAGTTTGTCTGGAATGGGAACTTTGAGTTTTGAGGAATGTTTGGATTGGCTGGGAGTGTTTTTGTTGGAACAGAGGAGGCTGAGGGGAGATTTGATGGTGGTGTGTAAAATGATGAGGGGCCTGGACAGAGTGGGTAGGAAGGACTGATTTCCACCAGCACAGAGGGCAATAACCCTGGGGAGAGATTGAAATCAGTTGGGGGCAGGATTAGAGGGGAGTTAAGGACATTTGTTTTCACCCAGAGGCTGGTGGGATGTGGGACTCACAGCCTGAAAGGGTGGGAGAGGCAGAAACCCTCATCACTTTGAAAAAACACTTGGGTATTCACTTCAAACAGCAAAACCTCCAGAGCTATGGAGCAAGAGCTGGAAAGTGGGATGGATCTTGATACTTCTTTAACAAACCTCCGATCACCCACAGATCAGGAGAAATTTATCCGAGAACTTTGGAGCAGACTCGGATCCACACACTTCGGGAATGAGTCACATTGGGGTGTCTGTGTAGAAGGTTCTAGATTACATTTCAAACCTTGCTGCACACTGCTGGGCTGAGGTCAAGGGTGAGGCTGCAAAGAGTCTCAGTGTCCTTTGGGTCACTGCTCCTAATGATCCCATGCCCCCGGAAGGTGAGAGTGCACAGACAATGGGTGAGTGTTCGGATCAGGAGACTTCAAACTTAAAGAAAGACTTGCATTTGTGAAGCACCTGTCCCCAAATCAAGATGTCCCAATGGATCTTTCCTGCAGACTGTGCACAGCGAGATCCCAAACACAATATGATAAAAAGAAGAGAAACAGATTTTCATTGATTTTGACTGGGGGATAAATATTGATTAGGGACACCAGGGGGAACTGCCTGCTCTTCATCCAAAAGTCCATGGAATGGCATCTTTCACAACTGGAAGACTCTCAGTTCATCAAAAAAAAAGAATAGTTCACTGGAAGTGAGGTTGCAGGTAGGTGGGGGGGGTGGGGGGGGGGGGTGACAATGTCATTTGGTTTGCTTTCTTTTATTGGTCAGTGCATTGAGTATTGGAGTTGGGAGCTCTTGTGGCTGACAGACATTGGTTAGGGCACTTTTGGAATACTGTGTGTAATTCTGGTCTCCCTGCTGGAGGAAAAATGTTGTGAACCTTAAAATGGTTCAGAAAGATTTACAAGGATGTTGCCAAGGTTGGAGGGTTTGAGCTATCGGGAGAGGCTGAATAGGCTGAGGCTGTTTTCCCTGGATCATTGCAGGTTGATGGGTGACCGTATGGAGGTTTATAAAATCATGAGCAGCATAGATAGGGTGAATAGAGAAGATCTTTTCTCCAGAGTGGGGGAGTCCAGAACTGGAGGGCATAGGTTGAAGGTGACAGGGGAAAGATTTAAAAGGGACCTAAAGAACAACGTTTTCATTCAGATGGTGTTAAATGTATGAAATGGGCTGCCAGAAGAAGTGGTGAAGGCTGGTATGATTAAAACATTTAAAAGGCATGGATATGTAAATCAGAAAAGTTTAGAGCATATGGGCATCAATCCAGCCCTTAACATTTCAGGCTCTTCCAAAGACATTTACAGACAGTTTTGTTTGACAAGGAGTCACTGTTGCAATGTCAGGAAGGTGGCAGCCAGTTTCTACACAGCAGGATTCAAGTAGAAGCAAGAGATCAAAGAGCAATAATGAGAAATATTGGCCTGATTAGATTCCCTCCAGTGTGGAAACAGGCAGTTCAGCCTGACAAGTCCACACCAACCCTCCAAACAGCAGCCCACCCAGAAACATTCCATACATTTACTCCTGACTATTTCATCTAACACTGTAGGCAATTTAGAATGGCCAATTCACCTGGCCTGCACATCTTTGGACAGTGGGAGTAAACCAGAGCACCTGGGGGAAACCCACACAGACACAGGGACAATGTGCAAACACCACACAGACAGTTTCCCAAGGCAGGAATTGAACCCGTATCCTTGGCGCTGTGAGGTAGCGGTGCGAACCACTGAGCCACCATGCCTGAGGTCAATCGACACATAAAGTAATTTGGTTCAGTTGGATGGAAAATGAGAAAACGGAAGGTGAAGGAGAAGGTCGATTGCTGGTTAGCGGTGGGATTGATTGTTACCAGAAAATAAAAGATGGGGACGGATTTTTTGAATATCAAAGGAACTAAAGAAGTGCAGGGAAAATCAATAATAAAATAAATTTAAAGAGTTTGTAACTAAATGCACAAAGCATTCCGAATAAGGTAGACAAAGTGACGCAATAAATCAAGGTAAATTGAGTGTCCAAGGAATTAAACTAGTTAAAGTGGAGGAGGGCTCAGGAGAGGTTATTCAAGTTTCTAGAAGACAACCTAGGACAGAGAGTACAGAAAGGAACAAGAGTCGAACTTCAAGCACAGTAGATAAGAGGACAATGATGAGAAGGAGGGCAGTCAATGCAGGACTGAGGGTGTTGTACTTAAATGCACACAGTATACACAATGAGCTTGTAGTGCAGATTGAAACTGGTAGGTACGATGTTGTGGGTATCACAGAGACATGGCTGTAAGGGGGTCTGGGCTGGGAACTAAATATCCAAGGATCCATGTCCTATCAAAAGGACAGGCAGATGGGCAGAGGGGCAAGAGTTGCCTTGTTAGTGTGAAATAAAATTCAATCAATAGCAAGAAGTCAGAAGGTGTAGAATCTGTGTGGGTAGAGCTGAGGAACCACAATAAAGAATCTGATGCAAGTTATGTCCAGGTCTCCAAGCAGTAATCAGGGTGTGGGGAAGGAAATCAATCAGGAGACAGAAAATTAGATTAGATTACTTACAGTGTGGAAGCAGGCTGTTCAGCCCAACAAGTCCACACCGACCCACTGAAGCGCAACCCACCCATACCCCTACATTTACCCCTTACCTAACACTACGGGCAATTTAGCATGTCCAATTCACCTGACCTGCACATCTTTGGACTGAGGGAGGAAACCCACGCAGACATGGGGAGAACGAGCAAACTCCACGCAGTCAGTCGCCTGAGATAGGAATTGAACCTGGGTCTCAGGCGCTGTGAGGCAGCAGTGCTAACCACTGTGCCACCATGCCGCCCAGAAAAGGGATAAACTAAATGTCAGGGTAGACCTCAATGGATAGGTGGACTGGGTAGTGCATCGAAAGAAAAGGATTTCACGGAATGTCTACGAGATGGTTTTTGGAGCAGCTTGTGGTTGAGCCATGATGGAACAGGCAGGTGTGGATTCAGTGATGTGGAATGAGGCAAACATGATTAGTGAGTTTAAGGTGAAAGTATCACTCTGGATAAGTGACCATAATTCCCCCTGTAGTTTGAGAGAGAGAAGCTACAATCAGATGGAACTGTATTTCAGTTGAGTAAAGGTAACTGCAAAGACATGAGGAAGGAGCTGGCCAGAGTTGGTTGTAAGGGGAGCCGAGCAGGTAAGATGGTGGGGCAGCAAACAGCAGAGTTTCTGGGGGTAATTCAGGAAGTAGAGTAGGAATTCATCCCAAAAAAGAAAAAAACATTCTCAGGGGAGGACAAGGCAACCATGGCTGATGAGGGAGGTCAAGGACAGCATAAAAGCAAAAGAAAAAGCATCCAATGTGGTGGAGAATAGTGGGAAGCCAGAGGATTAGGAAGTCTTTAAAGAGCTATAGAGGATAACTAAAAAAGCATTAAGGGTGGAGAAGATGAAATCTGGGAGTTATCTAGCCAGTAATATAAAAGAAGATTGCAAGAGTTTTAGCAAATATATAAAAAGGAAGAGGGAGGCAAAACTAGACATTGGATCACTGGAAAATGAGTTTGGAGAAAGAATAGTAGGAAATGAAGGAATAGCCGAGGAATTGAATCGATACTTTGCATCAGTCTGCACCATGGAAAACACCAGCAGTGTACCAGTACTTCCAGACTGTCAGGGGGCAGTTCAGGCGTGTAGTGGCCATCAGTAAGGAGGAGGTACTGGGGAAGCTGGAAGGTCTGAATTTGGATAACTCCCCCAGACTGGATGAACTACACCAGTGTGTTCTGAAGGAGATCACTGAAGAGATTGTGGAGGCATTGGTGATGATCTTTCAGGAATCAATGGAGTCAGGGTGTGGAGGTGGAGATTTGATGGGGGATATATACCCCTTGCCTAAGGCTAAGGCCAATTCACCTGACCCGCACATCTTTGGACTGTGGGAGGAAACCGGAGCACCTGGAGGAAACCCACACAGACACGGGGAGAACATGCAAACTCCACACAGTCAGTCGCCTGAGGCAGGAATTGAACCCAGGTCCCTGGCGCTGTGAGGCAGCAGTGCTAACCAATGTGCCACAGTGTCACCCGGTGGACTTGGAAGTGCAATGGTAAAATAGGGCTGAGTCAACACGGTTTCATCAAGGGGAGGTCATGCCTGGCAAATGTGTTAGAATTCTTTGAGGAGGCAATGAGCCAGTCAGGCAAAGGAGAGTCCGAGGAAGTAATGTATTTTGATTTCCAGAAGGTATTTGACATAAGATAAGCGCCCACGGTGTTAGGGGCAATGTACTGGCATGGACTGAGAACGGACAGGTTGGCATAAAGCAGAGAGTGAGGAAAGATGGCAGCTGGTGACTGGTAGAGTTCTGCAGGTGTCAATGTTGGGACAATAACTATTCACGTTATACATTAACAATCTGGATGAAGGAAGTGAAGACATTGTTGCTAAGTTTGCAGACAACATGAGATAGGTGGAGGGACAGGAGGGGCGGCACGGTGGCACAGTGGTTAGCAGTGCTGCCTCACAGCGCCAGAGACCTGGGTTCAATTCCCAACTCAGGCGACTGACTGTGAGGAGTTTGCACGTTCTCCCCGTGTCTGCGTGGGTTTCCTCCGGGTGCTCCGGTTTCCTCCCACAGTCCAAAGATGTGCGGGTCAGGTGAATTGGCCACGTAAATTGCCCGTAGTGTTAGGTAAGGGGTAAATGTAGGGGTATGGGTGGGTTTCGCTTCGGCGGGTCGGTGTGGACTTGTTGGGCCGAAGGGCCTGTTTCCACACTGTAAGTAATCTAAAGTAATCTCTAATCTAAAGGTAGTGTTGAGGAAGTGGGAAGGCTGTAAAAGGTCCTAATAGGCTCTGAGAGTTGGCAAAGAAGTGGCAGATAGAACACAAGAAGAAATACAAAGACTGTTTGCTAAATGAGGAAAGCCTTTGGAAATCTAAAGCACAAACCTCATTCAGGTTTCCCTTCAGGTTAACAGGCAGGTCCAGTTTGTGCTTGAGAAGGCAAATGAAATGATAGCATTCATTTCAATAGGGCCAGAATACAAGAGCAGAGATGTACTGCTGAGGCTGTGTAAGGCTCTGGTCAAACTGTATTTGGAATATTGTGGGCATTTTTGGGACCCATATTTTAATAGAACAATGTGCTGGCATTGGAGGGGTTTACAAGAATGATCCTGGCAATGAAGGGCTTGTCATATCAGGCGTGCTTGAGGACTCTGGGTCTGTACTCAATGGACTTTAGAAGGATGAAGAGGGATCTTATTGAAATTTACAGAATACTGACAGGCCTGGATAGAGTTGATGCAGAGAAGATGTTTCCAAAAACAGGAGAGACTCGGTAACCAAGGCACAGCCTCAGAATGAAGGGCCGACTCTTTAGAGTTGAGATAAGGGTGAATCTCTTCAGCCAGAGGGTGGTGAATCTGTTGAACTTATTGCTACAGAGGGCAGTGGAGGCCAAGTCACTGAGTGTATTTAAGACAGGGATAGATAGGTTTGTGATTGTTAAGGGGATGGAAAATTCCTGTGGAGTAGGCAGGAGAATGGGGTTGAGAAGCATATCTGCCAAGATCAAATTGCAGAGCAGATTCAATGGGCTGAATGGCTGATTTCTGCTCCTATTTCTTAAAGTCTTCTGGAGAGTTTCCCAAAACCCTGGAACACTGAACCTACTGGACTGTGAGCCCTGCTGTAGCTGTTTATCAACAGATAACCAAAGAGTGGAGAGAGTGTGCATTTAGGTGGGAACTTCAGAATGCTTCCCAGCTCCTGGAATACCATGAGAGCAGGAAGTGTGGTCAGTGACAGCAGTTGGAGCTCCAGGTTCTGGAGCTTGAGCAGCAGCTGGTGTCAGTGGAGAGCATCTGTGAGGCTGAGAGCTCCGTGGAGAGCACGTTTCTAGATGTGGTCACTCTGCAGCTTCAGAGTATGCAGGGAGAGAGGGAATGGGGGAGCAGCAGACAGTCCAAAAGGACCAGGCAGCTAGTACAGGAATCCCTGAGTGCCTCCCACTCTCCAACTAGGATTCAGTTCAGAATCCTGATGAGAATGATGGTTCATCTGGGGAGTGCAGCCAGAGCCAAGTCCCTGGCACCACGGGGGGGGGGGCTCAGCTATACAGGAGGGCAGAAGGAAAACTGGAAGAGCGATAGTGAGAGGATATTTGAGAGTGAGGGCATCGATAGGTGTTTCTGCAGCTGCAGATGGGAATCCAGGATGGTGTGTTGTCTCTCTGATGCCAAGGTCAAGGATGTCACTGAGCGGCTGCAGAACACCCTGAGGGGAGAAGGGAAACAGCCAGCAGTCATAGTCCACATTGGTCCCAGTGATGGATGGAGAAAAAGGAACGTGGTCCTGCAGTCAGAAGGTTGGGAGCTCTGGAGGGAATTAGCAGCAGGAACTGAAAAGGAGGAATCTCCGGATGACTTCCAGTGCTACATGCAGGTGAGAATAGAATCAGGAGGTGAGCACAGGTGACTGTGGGGCTGGAAAGAGGATCCATGAGGGAGGTCTTTGGATTTTTGTGAGGTGGTTTACTCATGCAGTTAGAGAGGGTTTAAAACTAACTTGGCAGGGCTGTGCGAACCAGGAGAGAATGTCAAAGAGGAACACAAAGGAACACAGAATCCTCAGTTCAGTCAATAAGTCACCTCCCAGTGGGAAGGATGTGGAAGAATACAAATGCATGAATTTACAGAGACCTGCAAATATGGTAGAGTTGTTATAAATGGGCGGGGCGGTCTTTAGCTTCTGAATATAGACTGGGATAGTAGCAGTGTAATGGGCAGGAAGGGCCCAGAGTTGTGAGAGTGTGTTCAGGTGAATTTTCAGGTGGCATCGGTGGCTCAGTGGTGGCTCAGGTGGGGCAGCACGGTGGCTCAGTGGGTAGCACTGCAGCCTCTCAGAGCTAGGGTCACAGGTTCGATTCCAGCCTT
Source organism: Hemiscyllium ocellatum (assembly GCF_020745735.1). Classification (NCBI taxonomy): domain Eukaryota; kingdom Metazoa; phylum Chordata; class Chondrichthyes; order Orectolobiformes; family Hemiscylliidae; genus Hemiscyllium; species Hemiscyllium ocellatum. Next base: position 16,545,688 of record NC_083409.1, read on the forward strand.
GGGTAACTGTCTGTGTGGAGTTTGCACATTCTCCCTGTGTCTGCGTGGGTTTCCTCCGGGTGTTCTGGTTTACTCCCATGGTCCAAAGATGTTCAGGTCAGGTGAATTGGCCATGCTAAATTGCCCACAGTGTTAGATGCATTACTGAGAGGGAAATGGGTCTGGGTGGGTTACTCTTCGGAGGATCGGTGAGGACTTTTTGGGCAGAAGGGCCTGTTTCGACCCCGTAGAGGCTCTAATCTAATCATTGGCAGTGAAGAAGGCTGTCTAAGAATACAATGGAATCTTGATCAACTGGGCCAGTGGGCTGAGGAATGGCAGATGGAGTTTAATTCAGATACATGTGAGTGCTATATTTTGGTAAGACACAAGACATGGGTGAGATCCCAAACAAATATTTCAGGTCAGTATATATTGTGGAGAAAGCTAGGGAATTTGGAAAAATAGTGATGTCTTGAAAAGAGACCACACACAAATGAGGAGACGCTCAAGATCTGAAAACACATAAAAGTAGTAGATAAACCCTAGGACCTGATCAGGTGTATCCCAGAACATTGTGGCAAACTAGGGAAGAGATTGCTGGGCCCCTTACTGAGATATGTGTATCACTGACAACTATGGGTAAGGTGCTGGAGAACCAGAGAGGTTGACTAATGTTATGCCATTATTTAAGAAAGAAAGACTGTAAGGAAAAGCCAGGGAATTATAGACCAGTGAGCCTGATGTCAGTGTTGGGTAAGATGTTGGAGTGGATTCTGTGGGATAGGATTTACATTCTTTGGATAATCAATGTGGTTTTATGCATAGGAAATCATGTCTCCTGAATTTGATTGAGGAGGTGACAAAGAAGATTTATGGAGATAGAACAATAGACATTGTCAATATGGACTTCAGTAAAGTTTTTGACAAGGTTCCACATGATAGACTGGTTAGTAAGGTTAGACCACATGGGATCCAGGGGGAGTGAGCCATTGGGATAAAAAAATTGGATTGAAGATAGGAGACAGGAGTGGTGGTAAAAGGTTGCTTTTCAGACTGGAGATCTGTGAATAGCTGTGTGCCACTAACATTGGTGCTGGATTCACTATTTTATAGAAATGATTTGGATGTGAATATAGGAGTTACAGTAAGTTTGTAGATGATATCTAAATTGGTACGATAGTGGATAGCGAAGAAATTCATCTCAGAGTACAGCGGGACCTTCATCAGATGGGGCAATGGGCAGAGGTGTAGCATATGGAGTTCAGTTTAGATAACTGTGAGATGTTGCATTTTGGAAAGGCAACCCAGGGCAGGAGTTAGACAGTTAATGGGAGGGCCCTGTGGAGTGTTGCTGAACAAAGAGACCTCGGATTGAAGATGCAAGTGCATTATTACTTGAAAGTGGGGTCACAAGTAGACAGGGTGATGAAGAAGGTGTTGGGTACACTTGCTTTTATTGGTCACTATTTTGAGTATAGGAGTTGGGACATCATGTTGCAGCTGTACAGGAGATTAGTGAGGCCACTTTGGCAATAATGTGAACAATCCTGATCACCTTGAAAATAGGAAGGATGCTGTTAAACTTATAAAGCTGCAGAAAAGATTTACAAGGACATGGCCAGGAATTGGAGGGTTTGAGCTATAGGGAAAGGCTGAAGAAACTGGGTCTATTTTTCCTACAGCATCTAAGGCTTCGGGGTGACCTTATAGATGTTTATACAATCATGAGGGGCATGGACAGGGTGTATATCCAAGGCCTTTTCTTTGGGAAAGGGAGTCCAAAACAAGATGGCATAGGTTTAAGGTGAGAGGCAAAATATTCAAAAGGGACCTGAGGGGTAACTTGTCACACAGAGGGTGGTATGTGTCTGGATCGAGCTGCCAGAGTAAGTATTGGAGGCAGATACTATTACAGCATTTAAAACGCATTGGGATGGGTACATGAATCGGAAGGGTTTTGAGGAATGTAAGCAAAATGCTGGCAAATGGGATGAGGTGATTTAGGATATCTGGTTATCATGGACAAGTTGAACTGAAAGGTCTGTTTCCACGCTGTATGACTCCATGACGATGAGAAGCTGGAAAAGCTGAAACTTTTTATTCTGACACGTAAGAGTCTGAGGAGTGACCTTGTAAAGGTTTATAAAATCATGAGGGTCATAGAAAATGTGAATAATTCAGGAAGGAGCTGAAGTTTTGTAGAAATGGCAAAAAATATTCCTGAAGATCCTTCCAGGGATGAGGAACATCAGTTATACAGATTGATTGGAGAATTTGGGACTGTCTTCTTTGGCGAAGGCTGAGAGGAGATTTGTTTGAGGAATTAAAACCAGGAGGGGCCTGGACAGGGTAAATAGGGAGAAAATGTTCCCAATTGAGAAAGGATTGAGACCGAGAGAACACAGATTTAAAGTAATAAGTAAAAGTAACAAAAGTGAGAGGGGGAACAACATTTTCAGCCAGTGGGTGGTTAAGGTGTGGAATGCACTGCCTAAGAGTGTGGTGGAGGCAGCTTCAATTAAAACATTCCGAAGGGAATGAGACTGTTATTTGAAAAGGAACAATGTGCAGGGTGACAGGGAGAAGGCAGGAGAATGACACTCAGTGAATTGCTCAGTCGGAGAACCATGACAGACAGGATGGACGGAATGGCCTCCTTGTGCACTGTAACTATTCTGTGATTGTGTGATTGAGCAGAGTTAAAGCTGGGGGAGGTGGGAGCTCGGTGTCTCACTGTGCTGCTGCTGCTGCTGCTGCTGCTGCTGCTGAGGTCAGTGAGATCAGAGACTGGGACAGGGAGCCAGAGCTCACATCAAACTCTGCCCCGTGTCCGTCACACTGAGACTGGCAGGAGGCTACTCACTGATTTCACTCCATGCTGCAGGAATGGGACCACAGGCTGCAAATGGACAGAGCTCCTCCACACGGTGAGTAAAACTGACTGACTTATATCTTGCTTCTTAAAGGGGGCAATGGAACTGAAGTGGTACGGTTGGACAACTGTTAGACACAGTGCTCCTTAATCAACCATTTCGTTCACTGCAGCTCCCCACTAACACCTTCAACAAATCAGTAACTGTATTTTAGAAAGTGTGTTTCAGTATTGAAAGGGTTAATAACAGAGGATTGAGGTTTACTTACTCAGTCTGAGCTTGGTTCCTTTACCGAACGTGTCCCACAGTGAGAGTTCCCAGTGCAGAGGCTGTACAAAAACCTCTGCTCTCTGCTTCCCCCCCATCACTCTCAACCTCTCCCTGTCTCCCAGTCTCTCGTTCACTCTCAACTTCTTTCTGCCCCTCTCTGTCTCTCCCTCATTCATGTGTCTTTCTGTCTCCATCTCTCTCTGTGTCCAGCTGGGCTTGGGAGCTTTGTGAAATTTATTTTTCGATATTAAATCTTGCAGCTGTTCTTCACGCGTGGTCATGGAGTGTCAGAGGGAAACTTGAGGCCTTCAGTGAGCGGTGGACACCACAGGGACTGGAGTGTGTCATGGACAGTTACAATCCCAGCATGGGGTAATTTGTTCAGTTTCATTTGTATCTAATTGTGGATGTGTCAGTTCAGGCTGTGGGACTGTGTGTCCATTATTATACATTTTATATAACTGATTGATGTGTCAGTGCATGAGGTGGTGCTGTGTGTCTTGAGGTTTTGGTATGGCTCTGTATCACTGTGTTGAGCGGAGCTGCTATACCAGCTGTTCTGACAGTAATAGTCAGCGACATCCTCACTCTGAACGTTGCTGATTGTCAGGGTGTAACTGGTCCCTGATCCACTGCCGGTGAATCGCTCGGAGACTCCTGTGAATCGAGATGTTGCAGCATAGATCAGGAGAGAGGGTTTCTGACCTTCTCGCTGCTGGTACCAACTGAGGTAGCTGCTAATGTCTTGACTGGCCGTACAGGTGATGGTTGCAGTCTGGCCCAGTTCCACTGACAGCACCGGGGGAGACTGGGTCATGATAATCTCCCCATTGATACCTGAGGGGTCAGAGAGAAACACAGTGAAGTCAGAACTGTCACAGAAAGAGCCGGTCAAATGAGAGATTGTTGGAGACACTGAGCTTTCCTCTGGTTTCAGCATTTTCCCTTCAATCACAAGTCAGTGGAATTGGAGTGAAATGGAGAGCAGCGAAAGATTCAAGGTGGAAGGAGAGAGATTTGTACCTGCGACACAGAATGCCAGGGGCCAGATCAGCTGGATGTGTGTAATCATGGTGTGTGCTCCTGTCCCTGTGCCTGGTTCCTGATAAACTCTCCCTTCACTGGGCTCTGCTTTATAAAGCTGCAGCCTGTGAGAGTCTGACTGGGTGTTCCTCAGTATGTAAATGGCATCAGGCAGAGAGAGCCACGTCAGCCCCTCACACTTCCTCTTCTCTCTCTCCCTCTCTCTCTCTCATCCTTTCTTTTCTTTCTCCCTTTTCCCTTTTTTCTCTTTCTCACCCTTCTCTTGTATACGTTCTTGTTATTCGTTGACTTTCTCTCTCTTTTTCTATTTCCGTCTCCAACTCTGTCCTCTCCCAATTATATAACTACTTATATCTTTCCTTTTTTCCATGTATGTTTGACATTCTGTTTATCTCCCTCCCTTCTGTTTTGGTTGGTCTCTCTCTCTCTCTCTCTCTCTCTCTCTCTCTCTCTCTTTCTGATCATTCATTCTTCTCCTTCACTTATATTACTACCTAATTCCTCACTCATTCTCTCCTTATACCCTCAATCTCTAATTGCCTCACTCTCTCTTTGTCTGTTTCCCTCCCTCCAGTCACTCTCTAGCAGGCATTATTCCAGGACATTGGAACAGTGAGTCCTGGGGCAGCAATTAAATGCCTCGCCCTCTCTCACTCAATCTCACAATGTACACTTGCTCTCTGTCTCTGTCTGTGTGTGTCTTCTGTGTCTCTCTCAATCAAAAGTTCAATGACATGAACAGCATTTAACAAGTCTCTACTGATCATCAATGATCTAGCAACATCAATCCCAGCTTGGCATTGAGGGAGAGGATCAGCCATGGTCATATTGAATGGCAGAACAGACTCACAGGGCCAATCCCTAACCCTAACCCTAACCCTAACCCTAAACCTAACCCTACTCCTGCTCTCTATTTCTATCTTTGTATGTCTGTGTAATCTCCAATCTCTGTCCCTGGATATTGATCCCTCTATTCATGGAAAAAGTTGCCTTCCTGTCCACTCTATCCCTGCCTCTCATAATCTTTTTGCCCTTCAGCAGGTTCCCTCTCAACCTTCACTGCTCCAAGAGAAACAATCCCAAACTTTCCAATCCTTCCTCATAGCTCACACCCTCCAGGCCAGGCAGCATCCTGGGAAATCTTTGCACCATCTCGAGTACAGTCATATCTTTCTCATAATATGGTGACCAGAACATCTCTGCACGTCTGTCTCTCTCTTTCACTGGATTGCCTCTACTCTTTGTCTCACACCTACTCTGTCTGTCTGTCTCTCTCTCTGTCCCCTCTCTCTCAGTCACACTGTCTCATACTCTATCTCGCTCTATCTCTATTCTTCAACTCCACCATCTCTACCTCTCTCTACCTCTCTCTCTCCCCCCGCTTTTACTCATCTTACACTGCCTGAGATTCTTTATCCTGCTCTCTCTCACTTTCACACCCTGCCCTTCTATGTCTCTCTCGTCAACATTCTCTCTCTCTCTCTCTCTCTCTCACACACACACACGCACACTCTCTGCCTTTCCAACAAGGTCCCAAGTGGTAAAAGTTAAATACAGGTTATATCTCCTCCAAATCTAATGGATGTTAACCCTTGACACCAGGAGTATGTCTACTCCTGGAATAAAGGCCCATTTCCCACATTGACCAGGGTTTGGCCTCTCTCAGGAAGACGGTCAGATTCTTGTCAAATGAAGGGCAATTCTGTGCTGTTGGCCCATTCTTCCTGGGGACTGGTTTGGACACAAATCTCATTCCATGAAAGCCCAGCAGAGGGAGGAGATCCTCAGGCCATCAGTATGACCTGGAGGGATAGGACAGGATCTGACCCATTGACCCATCCTATCCATTCACAACATGTTCCAATCCTTTCCCCTCACCTTTCCCTTCCATGGTCAAGCTCCAGTTTTATTGGTATGAGGATTGGACCATCACACAGTTACTACAGAAAGGAAATGAGCCCCACACTCACTACAGTATCCATGTCCCACTGGACTGTCCAGTGGAGACCAGTAAGCATGGAATTCATTCCCACAGAACTCTCCAGTAGAGACCATTAAACATAGGCATCTTTGCCGCTGGAGCCTCCAATGGAGACCAGTAAATATGGGTCTATTTCCCACTGAATACTCGAGCAGAGCCTAGTTAACATGGACCTTATTCCTACTGGGCCCTCCAATAGAAACCAGGAGAGAAAGGCCTCCATTTCTTTGAACTCTCCAGTGCAGACCAGTAAATATAGACGAGCTTCAAACTGGCTCCTCCAATACAGACCAGTAAAGATGTGACTCTTTGTGAATGGATCCTCCAATACAGACCAGTAAACAAGGATCTCATTGCAAGATTGAACTTCGGAATGAGGAGCAGGAATAGGTAATCAAACCCGTTTCCTATTTAACATGATCATGGCTGAACTTAACCTCCTCTCCACTTTCCAGACGGCTACCTATTGCCCTCTATCCTGCTTTTCATCAGAAAGATATCTGTTTCTTTCTTGAATCTGTTGATTGATTCTGCCTCCACTGTGCTTGAGGAAGGGGGTGGGGAGGGGGGGGGGTAGTGGGGAGGGGGGGTGGAGATGATGGTGCGCACTGACATCCACAGATTCGCAACCTTCTGCGAGAAGTAGTTGGAATGGAACAGATTCCATACAGTATGAAACCAGGCCATTCAGCCCAATAAGTCCACACCAACCCTTCAAAGAGCATTCCACCCAGAGCCATTCTGGAACCTTTTCCCTGTAACCCTATATTTCCCATGACTAATGAATCTAACCTACACTTTCCTGGACACTATGGGTAAATTAGCATGGCCAATCCTCTGAACGTGTACATCATTAGACTGTGGGAGGAAATCAGAGCACACAGATGAAGCTCACACAGACAGGGGGAGAATGTGCAAACTCCATGCAGTTGCCTGAGGGTGGAGTCGAACCTGGGGCCCTGGCACTGTGAGGCAGCAGTGCTCACCACTGCACCACTCTGTCACCTGTAGTTTCTCCTCATCTCAGTTTTAAACATACCTCCTCTCACTCTATGTCTATGACCTCTTGTTCGAGACTGGCCCACAAGAGAGTACATCTGTTCAATGCTTGCCCTATCAATCTCCTTTAGCATCTTATATACTTCACTCAGATCTCCCCTTCATACAACTGAATTCCAGTGAGTACAAGCCCTAGCTATTCAACCATTCCTCATATGGCAGCCCTTTCATCCGGGGAATCAGTCTGGTGAACATCCTCTGAACTGAATCCAGTGCCACCATATCCTTCACCAAGTAAGGAGACCACAACTGGACACAATGCTTCAGATGTGGTCTCACCAATGCCTAATAGAATTGTCACAATATTTCTTTATTTCTGTAATTCAGTCCTTTTATAATAAATACCAAGATTCCAATTGCTGCAAGAAATGCCAACATTCCAATTCCATGGGACTCAATTGGAACCTCCAACAGAGATCAGGAAACATGGGCCTCCATCCCACTGGAATGTCCAATGGACAGCAATAAGCCTGAGCTTCTTTCCCACTGGACCCTCCAGTATTGGAGCTTCAAACCCCACTTCCTCTCCATCACCTAGGTCTCTTATTTCAATCTCCACTACATTGTTTGTCTCTGCACTACATCAGCCCCTTGACCACAGAAACTCTTATTCCTGCTCATCCCACCTCCAAACTCCAACATTCTGATGTCCTCTCTCAGCTTACTCCATCTGTGCTCCATAAATTCCAAATTGTCTGGAATGAAATGGCCCCTTCCCTGTCTCATACCAAGGAGGAGATTGACAGATTTGATTTTAGTAATTAGTTGAAAGTTTACGGAGAGTGGGTGTGGTCAGAATTGGTCAAATTGATGACGGCTCCTGCAGTTGAATATCCTGCTGGCAGGCTCCAGCCTTTTACACACAGAATGGAGAAGTGTGTATTGTAGGCATATATTGTAAAGTTCCATAGAATTAAACCTCAGCATCAAATGTCCCTCAGGAGGGGAGAGGGAATGTTCAGGGTCCTGAGCTCCATTTCCCAGCCCAGGCAGTTTGCCTCCCAATGAATGAATGAGATGCCAGCTTGGAGCCCAGGTTAGGGACAGTCTCTGCTGTGGACCCAAGTCAACAAGAGGCAGCTGGAGATCGAGCTGAAAGGAAAGATTTGCTGGGTTATGGGGAGAGAGGGGGCAGTGGGAATAATTGGATCACTCACAGACACCACAGGTGGGGGGGGGGGGGTGCAGGTTTAGGACTAAATAGAGAAGGAACTTCTTCACCCAGAGGGTGGTGAATCTATGGAATTCCCTGCCCAGCGAAGTCGTTGAGGTTTCCTCAGTAAATGTTTTTAAAGCTGATTTAGGTAATTTTTTGAACAGTAAATGAATCAAGGGTTTTGGTGAAAAGGTGGATAAGGGGGAGCTGATGCCATGAAAAGATCAGCCATGATCTTACTGAATGGCAGAGCAGCCCAAGAGGCCAGAGAGCCTGCTCCTGCTCCTGGTTTTAATGTTCTTATGTGCTGTCAGATTCCAGGGAGTGCAGACAGTTCACAGTTTTCTCCCGTCTCAGTAACAAATGTGCAGCTGCTCCGAGCTCCTTCTTTCACTTCCTCACTTGGTGAAGTTTCAACCTTGCGATCTGACAGCCTTTGCAGTTATTTTTTACACTGGGGCTTTCTGCTGTGGTCAGAATCTCTAATAATAAGTGTCCAATCAGTGACAATCACAGCAGCTAAGAGCAGTCAGGACTGAGTAGCCAGGCTCACTGGGAAACACATTGGGAAGATCAAAGCCATCCCCTTCAGGTCCCGGTACAACCTCCATCCCTCTCCCTGAGCACTGTCTGCTGCTCAACCAGACTCTTTACAAAAACAGAATACCTCAGCAGGTCTGGCAGCATCTGGGGAAAGAAATCAGAGTTAACCTTTCAGGTCGAGTGACCCTTCCTCAGAACAGTTCTGAGAAGGTTCACGTCCCAAAATTTTAACTCTGCTTTCTCTCCACAGATGGTGCCAGACCTGCCGAGCTTTTCCAGCAATTTCTGTTTTTGTTCCTCATTTGCAGCATCTGCAGCTTTTTCGGCTTTTATTTCATACCAGATTCCTTAAAATCTTGGCCTCATCTTTGAGGCTGATCTGAGCCCCAAATCCTCCACAGCACAGAGATCACTCACTGAAAGTCCCACTCGTTGCTTTGGGACTCCAAACATGACCATTCTAATGTTGTCTTGGGCCACATCACAGCCACTGCCCTCTGTAAACTTCAGCTCACACCAAAACTCTGCTGCCCGAATCCGAACTCGCAACAAATCCCATCCCCATCCCCCACTGTCCTCACTGAGCGACATTGGCTCCCGGTCCAATAACACCTCGATTTTCAAATTCTCGTCCTTGTTCTGAAGTCCCTCCCTGTCCATCGACCCTCCCCATCTCTGTAACCTCCTCCTAGCTGCCTCACTCAGTGTGGTCAGCAATCTTGGATATATGGCTCTCTATTCCTTCATCCAAGTCATTCAGAAATATTATGAAATGCTAAAGTCCCAGGACGGATCCCTGGGCACACCACTATTCACCTCTTGCTCATTTGAGGACACACACATTATTCCCTCACTCTGTCTCCTATCTCCAAACTAATTCCTAACCCAAGGCAAATGTTTTTTCTCTTATTCAATATGGTTCCACGTTGATGAACAATCTCTCAAACAGTGAAACTCGGAGCAGGAATAGGCCATTCAGCCCTTCGAGCCTGTTCTGCCATTCAATATGATCATGGCTGATCATCCAACTCAGTTGCCTGTTCCTGCTTCATCCCCATAACCTTTGATCCCTTTCATTCTAAGAACTGTATTGTGCCCTTTCTGGAAAACATTCAGTGGTTTGAGCTGAACTGCTTTCAGTGACAGAAACGTCTACAGGCTTCCTGTAGAATGAAAATATTTCTCTCCATCTCAGCTCTAAATGTCCTTTCCCGTATCCTTAAACTTTAATCCTTGATTCTGGACTCCTTCGTCATCAGGAACATCCTGTCTTGTCCTGTTAGGATTCTAGAGTTTTCAGTGTGACTCCCCATAATCTTCTAACCTCCAGTGAATATAATCCTAACTGATCCAGTTTCTCATCAGATCTAAGTCTAATTGCTGTCATCCCAGGAGTCAGCCTGGTAAACCTTCGCTGCCCTCCCTCCACAGCCAGAACATCTTTCCTCAGATAAGTAGACCAAAACTGCACACAATACAATCGTAAAATCGCACAGTACAGAAGAGGCCCTTCGACCCATTGTACCTGTACCATCCAAACTACAGTAAACCTGCATTCATCCAAATTTCCAACACAAGGCCCATAGCTTTAAATGTTATGATATTTCAAGGGTTAATCCAAGTACTTTTAAAAGTCCTCCTCAACTACCAGCCCAGACAATGCAAACCAGACCCCCACCACCCTCTGGGTGAAAATCTCCTCTTCAAATCCCCTATGAAGCTCCTGTCTTTCACAGTGAATGTGTGCCAACTCCGAAGAAGAGGAACAACTGCTTTCTATTCATTGTGTCCATTCCCCTCATAGCCGTTTACACCTCTATCAGGTCCTCTCAACCTTCTCTGCTTCAAAGAAAACAACCCGAGTTTATCCAGCCTCTCTTCATCGCTGAAATGCTTCATCCCAAGCAACATCCTGGTGACTATTCTCTGCACCCCCTCCAATACAATCCCATCCTTCCGATTGCGTGGTGACCAGAACTGCACACAGTACTCCAGCTGTGGCCTAACAAAAATTCTGAATAGCTCCAACATATCTTCCCTGGTCTTCTCATCTATACCTGAAATGATAAAGGCAAGTGTCCCATATGATTTCATCAATACTTTATTCACCTGTTACATTGTCCAAAGTTCATCACCTCACATTTATCAGGGGTAAGTTCCATCTGACTCTGATCTGCCCATCTGACCAATCCAGTTAGATCCTCGTGTCACCCAAGACCTTCTTCCTCATTGTCAACCATCTGCCAAACCTCGTGTCATCCAAAAACTCAGTCATCATCCACTCACCCCCACCCCTCACCTCTCACATTCTCATCTTCATTGTTTCAATACATCCTGAACAATAAGGGACCCAGCACTGATCCCTGTGGTATCCCACTGCACACTGGGCCCAGTCACATAAACAAATTTCTGCCTCCACCCTCTGTCTCCTGTCACTGAACCAGTTTTGGTTTGAATATTCAGGAGTGGACTCACTAAGGCCCCATACAATTACAGCAAGACATCCCTGTTCCTGTACGCAAATTCTCTCACTATAAAGGTAACATATCATTTACCTTCTGCACTGCCTGCTGCACCTACACGCTGACTTTCAGTGACTGGTATACACGGACACAGGCATCTCTGCATCTTCTTCACTGCTCCCCCTCCCACCCAGCTTTGTGTCATCTGCAAATTGGAGATATTACTCTTAAGTTCCCTCATCTAAACCATGAACAAATATGAACATTACTGACATGAATAGAGAAGTGGTTGGCAGGCTGGAAACAAAGAGTAAAAAAAACAGACCTTTTTCTGAAAAGGTCTGTTTTTTTTTTACTCTTTGTTTCCAGCCTGCCAACCACTTCTCTATCCATGTCAGTACACTGCCCCAGTCCATTGAGTCTTACTTTTACTCGCTAATTTCTACTGTGGGACTGTTTAAAAGCCTTCTGAAGGTTCCAGATAAACCACATCCGTTGGCTCCCCCTTGTCAAATCTGCTCATTCCATCCTCGAACAATTCCAGTCAATTTGTTCTGCATGATTTCCCTTTCCACAAACCATGCTGACTCTGTCTAATCCTATCACTGTCTTCCACGTGCCCAGTGATTAAATCTTTCACAACGAACTTGACTATTTTTCCCAATACCAATGCCAGGCTGACTGGTCCAGGTTGCCCACTTTTCTCTCTCCCTCCCATTTTAAACAGTGATGTTACATTCGCAACTCTCCAGTCACTGGGAAAGTTCCAGAATCAATAGAATCTTGAACACCAATGTTCCCAAAATTTTTGGGCAATTCCTGAAGTAATCTGAAATGTAGGTTATTGGTCCCTGCGGATTTATCAAACTTTAATCCCATAAACTTTCCAAAACCATTTCCCGAATAAAACTAATTTTCTTCAGTTCTGCCCTCAGTCTATACCCTGACGTCCCAACATGTTTCAAATGGATTTGAGTTTTCCTTTGTGTACAAAGATCCAGAATGCAGCAAAGGCAGAAATTTCCTTGTCAGCTTTTGTCAGCGATACTTGTCAATATACTTTCATCCAATCAATTTTCAATAGGAATGACACACTACCCACCATTTCAATGCAATCTTCTGACCTGGGAATAGGATACAAATCCATCTTTGTGACTACATTCACTTTCCTATAGTGTACACAGAATCGAATTGAAACATCTGGCTGAGTCACCAAACAAGAGAACTCCAACTACTCTTAACAGTTCAATCAGGGGACCCTCTCTTGTTTGTGATCAGTAATTTGCTGATTTTTAGGTGGTTTGAATCATCCCCAGATCCCTGGTTCCACAAATGGGCTGATTTAAAACTGTGAAATTGAGAAGGCAATAGACAGGTGTTTCAGGGCAAAAGAATCTCTGTGTTTATTCAGAACAGGCCTGTGTCTGGAAGCTCTTGTTCAGATAGCGTTTGGTTGGTGTTCCTGCTCTCGGGTGTCCTTTGTTACGATGATGCTCTTGGTTTGGTGTCTGGATTCAGCTTCTCTGTTCAGCCTCTGTAGTTGTTGGTTCTAAAGCTGCTTGTTGGTAGTGTGTGTTAGTAGGCCGAGGTTGTAAAAGTTAGTTTTAGTCAAGAGATTGTGTTCTGGTTGGTGTCCCTTTCAGAGTTGAAGTGTGAACTGGAATTCCAGGCAGAACAATAGCTCCAGGCAGCCATTTTTTACAAAAAATCCAGGGTTTCAGATGATAGTGACTTTTGCTCAATCCTACACAAGAGAACTCCAATTACGCTGACAATTCAATCAATTGATTCTCCAACATGAATTGAGCTTCATTTGTTACTTTGACTTATTTCTCTGGTTTTAATCAAAATGGATTTTGTTTTATTGGGTCTGAATAACCTACATCCACATCATGTTCGATTAATCTGGGACACCTAAGTGTATCTTTTAAAGACCATGTATCAGTGTAGAGTTAGGCCATTCAGCCCATCACGTCTGCCCTGCCATTCGATCATAATTGATTTGTTTGTCAACCCCAATCTCCTGCCTTTTCTCCATTACCCTTGATCCCTTTACCAATCAAGAATCCATCTATCTCTGTCTTAAATACACTCAATGACTTGGCCTCCACAGCATTCTGCAGCAATGATTAATCCACAGATTAACCACTCTCTGGATGAAAAATCTCCTCCTCATCTCAGTTCCAAAGGATGGTCCCTTCACTCTGAGGCTGTGCCCTCAGTCTCTCTGCCAAGTGGAAACATCTTCTCCATGTCTACTCTATCCAGGCCTCTCAGTATACAGTATGTTTCACTGAGATTGCCCCTCATCCTTCCAAACTCCATCAAGTACAGACTGAATACTGGCTCCAACCACTCCTCAGACAAACTTCTTTGTATTCTCTGAGCAATCTCACTCTGTCCCTCTGTTGATCTTCCTCCAGATGCAAAAATACAGTGTCTGAATTCTCTAATATCTCTGAATTTGTTCACCTCATAGGAGGAAGTTCACTTTGGAAATTGTCCAATTGCCTTTGGATCTCATGCTTTTTCTCATCCCCTCCTCCATTATACTCACTACTTGACACACCTGTACACGACTGAATGGTTCCTCAAAAACTGAGAGAGGAATTAAGGATGCTGGTTCAATCACATGTTGAGGTTTACCTATAACTTGACAAGTGTTTTTTAAAAATTATTCATTTTGTGTAATGTGAGCATCACTGGCTGGCCAGGATTTGTTGCTTATCCCCAGTTGCCCAAGGCCAGCATTTATTGCTCATCCCTAATTCAACTCTTTTGTCCACGTTTGAACCAATCTGTAATGAAGCCAGGAGCTGAGTGACCCTGGTGGAACCCAAACTGGGCATCACTGAGCAGGTTATTGCTGAGCAGGTGCTGTTGATGACACATTCCCTCACTTCGCTAATGACCGAGAGGAGACTGATGGGGCGGTAACTGGCTGGCTTGGATTTGTCCTGCTTTTTATGTATAGGACATTGTTGGGCAATTATCCACATTGTCGGGCAGATGCTAGTGTTATAGCTTTCCTGGAACAGCTTGGCTAGGGAAGTGACAAGTTCTGGAGCACAAGTCTTCAGTATTATTACCAGAATGTTGTCAGGGTCCATAGCCTTTGCAGTACCCAGTGCCTCCACCCATTTCTTGATAACACGTGGAGTGAATCAAATTGACTGAAGATGGTTATCTTTAATGCTGAGGACCACTGGAGGAGGCCAAGATGGATCATCCACTCAGGACTTCTAGCTGAGGATTTCTGCAAAAGCTTCAGCCTTATCTTTTGCCCTGATGTGTTGGACTCTTCCATCATTGAGGGTGGGGATATTTGTGTGGAGCCCGCTCATCCAGTGAGATGTTTAATCGTCTACCAGTACTCATGACTGGATGTGACAGGGCTGCAGAGCTTAGACCTGATCCATTGGTTGTGTGTTGTCTAATACTGTCTGTCAATTGCTGCTTGTGCTGCTTGCTATGCGAGTAGTCATGTTTGGTGGTTTCACCAGGTAAATACCTCATCTTGGTAAAAACAATGACTGCAGATGCTGGAAACCAGAGTCTAGATTAGAGTGGTGCTGGAAAAGCACAGCAGTTCAGGCAGCATCCGAGGAGCAGTAAAATTGACCTTTCGGGCAAAAACCCTTCATCAGGAATGCAGGAATACCTCATCTTGATGAATGACTGGTGCTGCTCCTGGTACGCCCTCCTGAATTCTCCATTGAACCAGTGTTGATTCCCTGGTTTGATGATAATGGTCGTGTCGGGGCTGGAGCACAATTCTGCTGCTGTTGATGGCCCACAGTACTTCATGGATGCCCAGTCATGAGTTGTGAGATTGGTTGTAAGTCTGTCCCAGTTAGTCTCGTGAAAGTGCCACACAACACGATGGAGGCTATTCTCAATGAAGGCGGGTGTTGGTCTTCACAAGGACTGTGCGGTGGTCACCCTTACTGGTACTTTCGTGGACAGAAGCATCTGCAGCTGGCAGATTGGTAAAAATGAGTTCAAGTATGTTACATTTATAAAACTGTGCCACATCTTTATATAATTTTGGCTCAATAAAACACCTGATTCTGGATGCCTGTGGACAATTGGACAATTTCCAAATCCCCACGGTCCTGTCATGGAAATCTGATGTGCTCCTCACAATATCTCCCTGTGATAGCTGGATGGTACCACGAGCCAATATCTAACCAACCATTCTTCATCTGGGGGTCCATGGAGGGACGGTGGTGGGGGGGCGGTCTCCACTTCCTCATCAGTGCTCCATTCTGAAGATAATAGCATTCTGAAACCCCTCCAGCCTCGACCTCAGTATGAACTGACAGTGCTCATTTATTTCATTCGGGATCTGCTTTTTGGATCTGCTGTAATTAGGGACATCATACCAACCACTCCACCTGGATTATCTTCACCCTTTTGGAAAGTTTCAGCGATCCTTTCACTTGCTGTGATGTCACATCAACCCTTATTGATGGATTTTGTTTAACCATTGCTCTGGTTACCTCACACGAAGGAGAGAGACCAGGAACCTGTTCCTGTCATTGTTCTGTTTCTTGGCCCTCCTTTGGACATTCTGTAATCATTGGGGAAGATACTGCCTTTAATCCTGACAAAATATTCCCCAGAAGAAAATCAACTCCCTCAACAGGGAATATTTTCCCCACTCCGACAATTACTTCTCCTGATAACAAATCACATTCCAGTTGTACATTTTGATGAACACCTTAGAATCCATTGAGCTCTCTGGAGGGAAAATCGATTCTTTCTCCAGTAAAAGTGATTGTATTGCCCCTGTATCTCTCAGTTTGATTCTGGGTTTAGCTGAAGAAAAAGGAGTCACCATTCCTTTTGATAAAAATCCTGTCCACCTCTCATCTATTTTACAACTTCCTTTACTGATGACAGAATTCACCTCCAGCCTTTTTGTTATAGTTACAGCTACAACCTGCTCCGTGGGATTATCTGTTTGCATTCCCTCTTCTGACTCATTTTTACTAACTCCCATAAATCTCCTGGGTCTTACCTCACAGCTTCCAACATTCCATACGCACATGGCCCACCTTATTCCAAGAGAATCGTTTCAACTTCTGATCATCGCTTCCAGCCTCAGCAATTTCTTTCTTAATCTGAAGAGTAGTTCTCCGGCAGGTCCCTCCTGTCCATTCTCTCCCCTGTCTACCTGCCTTCCACACACACTCCCAATTTTTATTTTTCTCCCATTTCTGGGCCTGATGGGAATAAGGTTTCTGGATTAATCTCCCATCAGGTGACTTCTCCACCTCCTGATGCTGCTTGGCTTGTTGTGCTCTTCCAGCCTCCTGTTTGTCGACTTTGGATTCCAGCATCTGCAAGGTTTTGGCTTTAATGAAGACTATAATCATTAACCATTCTAGCTGCTTGTCATGCTGTTCTTCCCCTTCAGTCTTTTACATGAATTCTGATTCTAGAAGGGAAGAAAGTTTTAAATCCTTCTCAGAGAATAATTTCTCCGACAGCATTGTAAGTATTCTCAGCTGTTAATGCTCTTATCCACCTGTCAACATTATTTTGCTGAATTCTCTCAAACTCAGTAGAAGTTTGTGGAGGCTGTTTCTGTAAGTTCTGAAACATCTGTCTGTTTGTTTCTGGGATCGATGCATATGTGCTTTTCACCTTTTCACTTCCTTGTGATCCTGAGAATGTTCCTCTGGCAGGGATATAGAAACTTCTTGTGCTTCCCAAGTTCATTTTGCATGGGCAAACTCCATTGTTTTTCCTCGCCTCACTTGTTTAAATATCTTCTCAAAAGGCATGAAAAATGTCTCCACCTCCTTCTCTTCATAGTCATAGAGTCATAAAGCAAACAAACAGGCCTTTCTGCCCACCATGTTAGTGCTGATCAGTAAACACCAAACTGCACTAATCCCATTTACCTGCACTTGGTCCATAGCATTCCATGCCCTGGCATTTTATGTGCTCATCTGGATGTGTCTTAAATGTTGTGAGAGGAGCTGCCTCCATCACCTTCTCAAGCAGCACATTCCATATTTCTACCACCCTCTGGGGTAAAAAAAATCCTCAATTCCCTCTCAACCACCTTTTCATCACATTAAGCTTATTTCCTCCGGTCATAGACATGTCTGCCATGGGGAAAAGATGATCACAATTGACTTTGTTTATGTCTCTCAGAATCAGATTCACCAACCCCTTCCACCACGCCCCCACCCCCACCCACCCCCCCCCCCCCATGCTTCCTCTGCTCCACAGGAAACAAACTCAGTTGATCAAGTCTCTCTCCTCATAACTAACACTTTCCATCCCAAGCAACATCCTGGTGAATCCACTCTCCACCCTCTCCAGTCCAATCATGTTTGTCCAACAGTGATATGTACACAGTGTTCCAGATATGGCCTAACCAATGCTCTGTAAATTAACAATGAGACTTCCTTACTCCGATATTCTGCACACCGGCTAATGATGGCAAGCATCCCATTTGCCTTCTTCACCACCCTGTCTAGCTGTGCTGATTCCATCTGGGATCGGTGGACTTGTACACCAAGGTCCCTTTGTTCCTCACTACTCCCAAGAACATGAGAACATAAGAGCCAGGAGCAGGAGTTGGCCATCTGGCTCTTCGAGCCTGCTCCACTGTGCAATAAGATCATGGCGGATCTTTTCCTGGACTCAAATCCACATACCTGCACTCTCATCTTATCTCTTAATTCCTTTATTTTTCAAAAAAAAATCTGAGCTCTAAAAATATTTACTGAAGAAACATCAACTACTTCATAGGACAAGAAATTTCATAGATTTTGACCCTCTGGGTGAAGAAGTTCCTTCTCAATTCAATCCTAAATCTGCTCCCCTTAATTTTGAGGCGATGCCCTCTTGTCCAAGTTTCACCTGCCAGTGGAAATATTCTCTCTACTTCAGTCTTATCTATTCTCTTCATAATGTTATATGTTTCTATAAGATCCCCCCTCATTCTTCTAAGTTCCAATGAATATATGCCAGTCTACTCAGTCTCTCCTCATAAGCTAATACCCTCAACTCTGGAGTCAACCTTCTCTGCACCCCTTCTAGTGCCAGTACATCCTTTCTCAAGTAAGGAGACCAAAACTGCACAAAGTACTCCAGGTGTGGCCTCACCAGCATCCTGTACAGCTGCAACATAACCTCTCTGCTTTTTAAACTCAATCCCTTTAGCAATGAAGGACAAAATTCCATTTGCCTTTCTAATTGCTTGTTGTACCTGTAGACCAACCCTCTGTGATTCATGCATAAGGACACTCAAGGCACATGCCTTTCATTGTGTATATCCCTCCCTTATTAGACCTCCCAAACTGGATCACCTTACACTTGTCAGGATTAAATTCCAGCTGCCATTGTTCTGCCCAGTTACCAGCTGATCAATATCAGACTGTAGCCTGAGACCCAGTAATCCAAGATGGCAGCAGAGTAGGACTCTTCAGACCAAGTTCATCTGCTCCGTCTGTTTCCTTTTCTGCTTTTTCTTCCACTGGTTTTTATTTTCTTTTGTGCTTTTCTTTTGCGGTTCTCTCTTCTTTTCTCTCCCAGCCACGGACTTCCAGCCTCACTCGCCAGGCCTCTGACCAGTGCAGCCCCAGTGTTGCGGCCTCTTGACTTGGTGTGGCAGAGTCCTAACCTGGCAGAGAGACCTCCCAGCTCGGTGAGGCAAACTCTCGGTCTGACGTGTTGGGCTCTCAGTTTAATGTGGAGGCCTCTCGGCTCAGAATGCTCGACTGTCACTCCAGCGTGACGAACTCTCGGCCTAGCATGGCGATCTCTCAATGGACCAACGTGGTTGTCTCTCGGCCCACAGTGTGGTCTTTTGCTGTATATAGTGGTCTTTCAGCCCAGCACAGCCTCAGCTTGCCTTCCGGTCTCGAAGTGAATGATTCAAAGTATGATCCCACGGTAGCTAAGCACTTAAGAAAGACTGGAATGATTGAACTTCCAGATTTATTTCTTTATTTTATTCTTAAAACTAAAAAGGTAAAAAAGTCTGTAACGTGTAACTTTTAAATTTATTCTTTCTTTATACCTTGTTCTTAAGATTCTGTATCTCGGTCCTTGTACCTAAGATGGCTCCTTCCAAGGTGACATCACATACTTTTCACTGTACTCCAATACTTTTGTACTTGAGTCCATGTAACAATAAAATAAAATCAATATCAACAACACCACCAATTTACGTGGCATCTGAAAACTTTCTAATTATACAATCACAGTCAATTCATTAAGGTACATTACAAACAGAAAATGTCGCAGCCCCAATTCCTGTCATACACCACTGGTCACAGGCTTCCAATTACGAAGACAACCCTTCACCAACTTGTCAACTTGCCTTGGATCCCATGGGCTCTGACCATCTGGACCAGCCTTCCATGTGGGGCCTTTGTCAAACAAATCAATACTGGCATCCCGACCTCTTCAAGTATTGCTTAATCCTGTACTTCAGGATTTTTTCTAATAATTTCCCTCACACTGACATCAGACTAACTGGTCTGGAATTGCCTGGCCTATCCCTGCTGCCCTTCTTGAACAAAGGAACCACATTGACAATCCTCCAGTCTGGCACTTCACCTGTGGCCAGCGAAGTATTCATCAAGGAAAAGGCAATTAAACTTTCAAGACAATGAAATGAAAACTACAGTTAAGTTAAACCTAAAGACACGTTAGAGAAATGAACGCCTTCTCACTGTTATTTCAATACAATAAAGCTATAATGTTTGAATAGAAAGGATTTTATTTTGCCTTGTTTTGAAATCTTTTGCAATTGTGTTTTCTGTCAGTATGTTTTATTTTATCATCATTTCTTTTGTGCACTGAGGTCTTATTATTCAATCTGAATCATCAGCATTGCGTACTTATGCTCTGCAGATGCTGCAGACCAACTGCATTTCTTCAGCAGTTTGTTTGTGTTTCAGTCTGAGATCTGTGTTGTCCAATAATACCAGCAGTTGGGATGGGAATAGTTGGCTAGCATCATGATTGTCACTCTAATTAGAAATTGACACTTCGTATTTGATGAATCCAACAAACCCTTACACTGTTTTCACATCTGTCAGTCACCACATCACTGCCACCGCTCTTACCTTTCCAGAATCCAGGCAAATCCTTTTGCTCTCAGTATGTGACTGATGTACTTGGGCATCTTTAATTGCAAACTTTCTTGTTCAGCCTAATGACTCTTTCTTTCTTGTTCAGCTCCTGACAAGCTACACCCTGCAGGCCACTAGATGATTGTGGTCAGCAATGCTTTGTATCTAGAATAGCCCACTTTGTCCCCATATCCTTCTCACTCACACTCTCAACTGATTACCCAGCTTGCCGTGTTTGAGGAGAAATTGACTCGAAATTGAATCAACTGTTGGTATTTCATGTGGCCATTCAATTGGAAAACAAGTATATTTACACTGAAGTTAATAAATTATAAATGTATAATAATTGGACAGAATGATATATTAAACTTTGCAGCATTTGAGGGATATAACTTTTGCCGGTTTGTCAAGAATGCCGGTTCATAAGGCACAGGTTACAACAACATTTGCTGCGTATCTTTTATAATAGACTCCCGTATTTCTCCCACTACTGATGCCAAGCTAACTGGTCGACAAAAAACACTGTGTTCTATCTGTCTTCCTTCTTAAAATAGTGGGGTTATTTTAGCCACTTTCCAGTCCATAGGAACTGCTCCTGAGTCTAGATTTCTGAAAGATGACGACGAGTGCATCTATTCTTTCTAATACCACTTTCCTAAGTATTCTGGGGTGAGGGGATCAGGCTGCCAAAGATATTTTATGGCCCCTCTTTGTCCTCCTATTTTTTAAGTACCCCCCCACACTTTCGCTTCTCCCGAAGGGCCTCCCCTCTTTTTAAAGCTCTGTACTTGGTATGTGCTTATTCCTTTTTCTTTCACAAACTATCCATGTCCTTTGACATCCAGGATCCCAGGAGCTGCTGTCCTTGCCTTTCTTTCTGAGCTGGCCCTGAACTACATTAAAAAGATCCCCATTTTCCAAATGTAGACTGACCTCCAAGTAACTGATCCCAGTCTATATTTGCCAGATCCTGTCTAATGAAATTGAAATTGGTCTTGCCTCACTTTAGACATTTAACTTCTGCACTACCCTTATTCCTTTCCATAATAGTTAGGAAACGTACGGAGTTATGTTCACTATCTCCAAAATGCTCACCCATTGACTCTTCAACAATTTGACATTACTCGGATTGAGCCCAGCACTGCCCATGTCTAGTGGGACTATCTACGTACTGGCACCAAAAGCTCTCCTGGATGGACTTTAAAAATTCCATTCACATGAAGTCAAACATAAAGTTTATGTTAGAGAAGTTGAAATTCCTTGCTAATATAGCCCTATTCCTCTCACGCCTCTCAGTGATTTGCCGACATATCTGCTCCTCTCTCTCCATCTGACTATTGGGGAGGCTGTAGTATAAGCCCAGCAAAGTGATTGTCCTTTTGTCTAGCTCTACCCAGACGGCGTCATTTGAAGACCCTTCCAAGAAATGCTCCTTCAGTAGCAATACTGCAGTCATGGTTTCTTTTATCAATAATGCAACACACCCACCTCTCTTGCGCCCTGTCTATCCCACCTCAGACTTGTCTACCCTGGAATGTTGAGTGGCCAGTCCTATCTTTGTTCAATCTTGTCTCAGCAATTGCAACAATATGATATTCCAAAAAGACAATGCAACAGCATATGAAATAGCATAAGAGATATGGTTAGTAAGTTTGCAGATGACACCAAAATTGGAGGTGGAGTGGACAGCAAAGAAGGTTCGGAGAAAGTGAGGACTGAAGTTGCTGGAGATCAGAGCTGAAAATGTGTTGCTGGAAAAGCGCAGCAGGTCAGGCAGCATCAAAGGAGCAGGAGAATCGACGTTTCGGGCATAAGCCCTTCTTCAGGGATTTCTTTTAAGCAAAGAAGGTTACCTCAGATTACAACGGGATCTTGATCAGATGGGCCAATGGGCTGAGAAGTGGCAGATGGAGTTTAATTCAGATAAATGCGAGGTGATACATTTTGGGAAAGCAAACCTTAGCAGGACTTATACACTTAATGATAAGGTCCTAGAGAGTGTTGCTGAACAAAGAGACCTTAGAGTGCAGGTTCATAGCTCCTTGAAAGTGGAGTCACAGGTAGATAGGATAGTGAAGAAGGTGTTTGCTATGCTTTCCTTTATTGGTCAGAGTATCGAATAGAGGAGTTAGGAGGTCATGTTGTGGCTGTATACGACATTGGTGAGGCCACTGTTGAAATATTCTGGTCTCCTTCCTATCGAAAAGATGTTGTGAAACTTGAAAGTGTTCAAAAAAGATTTATTAGGATGTTGCCAGGGTTGGAGGATTTGAGCTAAAGTGAGAGGCTGAACAGGCTGGGGCTGTTTTCCCCGAAGCGGCAGAGGTTGAGGGTGACCTTATAGAAGTTTACAAAATTATGAGGAGCATGGATAGGATAAATAGTCAAAGTCTTTTCCCTGGGGTTGGGGAGTCCAGAACTAGAGGGCATAGGTTTAGGGTGAGAGGGGAATGATATAAAAGAGACGCAAGGGGCAACTTTTTCACACAGAGAGTGGTATGTGTATGGAATGAGCTGCCAGAGGAAGTGGTGGAGGCTGGTACAATTGCAACATTTAAAAGGCATTTGGATGCACACATGAATAAAAATGGTTTGGGGGGATGTGGGCCGGGTGCTGGCAGGTGGGACTAGATTGGGTTGGGACATCTGGTCGGCATGGACAGGTTGGACCAAAGGGTTTGTTTCCACGTTGTACATCTCTATGTCTCGCTGACTCTGTATTCCCAAGTGCCGTTCAATGTTCTCAGTTCAACCACATTACTGGTCAAGCTCCTTACATTGAAATAGCTACAATTCAGCTTTCTGATCCTCCTGTATCCTGGATCGTGTCCTAGTGGTCACTCAGTGGTTTTCTGCATTGCCCTTACTTTCCCATGAAGGGAAACATTGAGCATTAACTTTAGGGAATGTTAGACCAATTAGTCGGACATCAGCAGTGGAGAAAAAGCTCAAATTCATTATAAAATATTTTATAGCTTCGCACTGAGAAAACAGTGACAGAATTGGGCAGAGTCAGCATGGATTGTCAAAAGAAAAATCATGCTTAACAAATCGACTGGACTTGTTTGAGGATGTAGTGAATGGATTTAACAAGGGGGAGCCAGCGGATGTGGTTTATTTGGACTTTGTAAGGGGAATAGATAGGTGGTTCTGTGGTCAAAAACGAGACTCCTGAATAGCTCTGAAGGGGGAGGGTGAACAGATAGCTGTGATGGTGCATGTAGGCCGCAATGATATACATAATAAACGGGATGAGGTCCAACATGCAGAATTTAGGGAGTTAGGAACCACATTAAAAATAAGGACCTCAGAGGTAGTAATCTCAGGATTGCAACCAGTGCCGCGTATTAGTCAGAATAGACATGGAAGAATAGGCAGGATGAATGAGTGGCTTGAGAGATGGCGCAGTGGTGGGGGGGGGGGGTTCAGATTTTTGCGACATTGGGATTGGTTCTGGGGGAGGTGGGACTATTACAAATCAAGAATGCCTGCACCTGGGCAGGACTGGAACCAATGTCCTCCAGGCTACTTTTGCTCACGTTCTTGGGGACGGTTCAAAATAATGTAGCTGAGTGATGGGAACCAAATGAGGAGGTTAGTGGACAGTAAGGAGGTAGTAACTAAAACCTGTAAGGAACTAAGTAATGAAATGGGCGTGATTAAGGGTAAGAATAGGTAGATGATGAACACAAAGGGACAGGTGGTCTGAGATGCATTTGTTTTAATGCAAAAAGTGTAGTAGGTAAGGCAGAGGAATTTAGGGCTTGGATTTGTACCTGGTGGTATGATGTTATTGCTATTACTGAGACTTGGTCGAGGGAAAGGCAAGATTGGCAACTAAATATCCCAGGATACAGATGTATCTGATGGGTTCAAGACGGAGGTAAAAGGGGTAGAGGAGTAGCATTACCGGTCAGAGAGGACATCACAGCTGTGCTGAAGGAAGGCACGATGGAGGACTTGAGCAGAGGGGGAGTTTGGGCAGACCTCAGAAACAGGAAGGGTACAGTAACAATGCTGGGGCTGTACTATAGTCCTCCCAACAGCCAGCACGAGATAGCGGTCAAATATGTAAACAGATTACAGAAGATGTAGGAGCAACAGGGTGGTGGCGATGGGAGATTTTAATTTTCTCAACATTGACGGGGATTCATTTAAAGTTATAGGTTTAGACAGAGCAAAATTTGTAAGGAGCACCCAGGAGGATTTTACATAGTATGTAAATAGTTCAACTCAGGAAGGGGCCATACTGGACCTGGTGTTGGGGAATGAGCCCAGCCAGGTGGTTGAAATCTCAGTCGGGGATTACTTTGGGAACAGTGATCACAATTCCGTAAGTTTTTAGAATGCTAATGGACAAAGACAAGAGTGGTCCGAAAGGAAGAGGGCTAAACTGGGGGAAGGCCAACTATAGCAAAATTCGGCAGAAGCTGGGTAATGTGGATTGGGAGCAGCTGTTTGAGGGTAAATCCACATTTGATATGTGGGAGGCTTTGTAAGAGAGGTTGATTAGAATGCAGGACAGACATGACCCTGTGACAATGAGGGATGAAATGACAAGATTAGGGAACCCTGGATGACAGGTGAAATTGTGAGACTAGCTAAGAGGAAAAAGGATGCATCCATAAAGTCTAGGTGGCTGACAACAGGCAAAGCTTTGGAAGAATATTGGGAAACTAGGACCGATCTGAAATTAGGAATTAAAAGGGCTAAAAGGGGTCACAAAACATCATTATCAAAATGGGTTAAGGAAATCCCAAAGCCTTTTATTCATATATAAGGAGCAAGAGGGTGACTAGAGAAAGGGCTGGCCCACTCAAGGACAGAGGAAATTTAAGCATGGAGTTAGGGAAAATGGGAGAGATTCTAAATGAGTGGTTTGTTTTGGTACTCACCAAGGAGATGGAAAAGCTGGACATTGAAGTTGGGGATAGATGTTTGATTACTCTTGGTCAAGTTGGTTTAAGGCGGGAGAAAGTGTTGAGTATTCTAAAAGGCATTAAGGTGGACAGGTCCCCAGGTCAGGATGGAATCTATCCCCGGGTACTGTGGAAAGCAAGAGAGGAGATAGCTGGGGCCTTAAGAGATATCTATGTAGCAATCTTGAACATGGGTGAGGTCCCAGAGGACTGGAGAATAGCTAATGTTGTCCCCTTGTATAAAAAGAGTAGCAAAGATAATCCAGGTAATTATCAAGCGGTGAGCCTGACGTCAGTGGAAGGGAAGCTGCTGAAGCAGATACTGATTTGGAAGAAAATGGATGTATCAGTGATAGGCAACATGATTTTGTGCAGGGAATTTCATGTCTTACCTACTTCATAGAATTTTTTGAAGAAGTGACAAAGTTGATAGATTAGGGAAGAGCTGTAGATGTCATACACATGGACTTCAGTAAGGTGTTTGATAACATTCCCCATGTAGCCTGATAGAGAAATTAAAGTCGCATGGGGTCCAGTATGTACTAGTTAGATGGATATAGAACAGGCTGGGCAACAGGAGACAGAGAGTAGTAGTGGAAGGGAATTTCTCAAAATGGAGAACAGGAATACATGCTGAGAACACTCTTGTTTATATGATATATATAAATGATCTGGAAGAAGGAATAGGTGGTCTGATTAACAAGTTTGCAGATGACACTAAGATTGGTGGAGTAGCAGATAGTGAAGGGGACTGTCAGAGAATGCAGCAGAATATAGATAGATTGGAGAGTTGGGCAGAGAAACAGACAGATGGAGTTCAATCCGGCCAAATGTGATCTGATGAATTTTGGAAGATCCAATTCTGGAGTAAACTAGATGCTGAATGGAAAGCCCTGGGGAAAATTGATGCACAGAGAGATCTGGATGTTCGGGTCCATTGTACCCTGAAGGTGGTAATGCAGGTTGATAGAGTGGTCAAGTGGGCAGATGGCATGCTTTCCTTCATCGGTTGGGGTACAAGAGTAGGCAGGTCATGTTAGAATTGTATCAGAATTTGGCTTGGCCACATTTGGAATACTGCATACAGTTCTGGTCGCCACATTACCAAAAGGATGAGGATGCTTTGGAGATGGTGCAGAGGAGCTTAACCAGGATTGTCTCATATGGAGGGCATGAGCTATGAAGAGAGGTTGAGTAGATTAGCATCATTTTCAATAGAAAGTTGAAGATTGAGGGAGGACCTGCTAGAGGTCTACAAAATCACGAGAGCTATAAACATGATGGATAGCAAGAAGATTTTTCCCAGAGTGAGGGGTTCAATTGCTAGGGACCATGGGTTCAAGGTGAGAGGAGAAAGGTTTAGGGGAGATATGCGTGGAACGTTCTTTACGCAGAGAGTGGTTGGTACCTGGAACACGTTGCCAGCGGAAGTGGTAGAGGCGGGCATGATAGCATCATTAAAGATGTATCGAGATAGATGCATGAATGGGCAGGGAACAGAGGGATACAGATCCTTGGAAAATTGATGATAGGTTGAAATTGAAGCTATGGATCAGTGCAGGCTTGGAGGGCCGAAGGGCCTGTTCCTGTTTGTAATTTTCTTTGTCCCTTGTTCTTGGACCTGAGAAAGCTCAAAGGAACAGAATGATCTTGGGGTACTTGTCCACTGATCCCCGAATGTGGCAAGACAGGTTAACAGAGGACACTTGCCTTGGTCATGTCAGGTATTGGTTATAAAAGCAGGAGGATATGGTGCAGTTAAGCAGAACATTGGTTAGCCCACAGCTGGAGTACTGTGTGCAGTTCAGGTCACCACACTGTAGGAAGGATGTGATTGCACTGGATGGGGTGCAGAGGGGAATCACCAGGATGTTGTGTGGGACGGAGCCTCTTAGTGATGAAGAGAAATTGGATCAGCTCGGTTGTTTTCTTCAGAGCAGAGAAGGTGGAGGGGGACCTGATCGAGGTGTATAAGGTTATGAGAGGAATGGACAGGGAGGAGAGAAAGCAGCTGTTCTTCTTCATGGGAGGGTCAATAAAAAGTTGGTTTACATTCATTGTGAAAGATAGGAAGTTTCAAGATGTTTTGAGGAAAATGTTTTTTTATCCAGAGGGTGGTGGGTGTCTGGAACGCACAGCCTGGGAGAGCAGTTGACGTGGGAAACCTCAAAAACTTTAAAAAGTACTTGGGTGAGCAGTTGAAATGTCATAACATTCTAGCTATGGGCTCATATTGGAAAGTGGGATTGGTGCAGGTTTAGTGTAGTTTGGCTGGTACACAGTTAATGGGCTGAAGGACCTGTTCTGTACTGTGTGATTTTATGATTGTATTGTGTACAGTTTTGGTCTCCTTATCTGAGAAAGGATGTTCTGGTTGTGGAGGGAGGACAGCGAAAGTTTACCAGACTGATTCCTGGGATGACAGCACTTAGATCTGTTGAGAAACTGGATCAGTTAGGATTATATTCACTGGAGGTTAGAAGATTGAGAGGAATCACGTTGGAACCTTTAAAATCCTAACAGGACAAGACCGGAAAAACACAGGAAGTATGTTCCTGATCATTGGAGAATCCAGAACCAGGAATTACAGTTTAAAGAAAAGGGAAAGGTTATTTCAGACTGAGCTGAGGAGACATTTCTTTAGCCAGAGAGTGGGAAGCTGATGGAATATTCTATCACAGAAAGCAGTTGAGACCAAAACATTAAAAGTTTTCAAGAAGGAGATAGGTCTAAAGGGACTTAGGACGAAAGGGATTAAGGTTATGGGAAAAAAGTGGGAACAGGGGACTAAGTTGAATGATCAGCCATGGTCATATTTAATGGCAGACCCCACTCGAAGGGCTGAATGGCCTACTCCTGCTGTTCGTTACTTTGTTTCTGCGTTTGAGAGACTGTCCGTAAACATGGAAACATATGGAATTATAGAGTCAAAGAGTCATCGAGTCCTACAGCACAGAGACAGGCTTTTTGGTCCACACTGGTCCATGCTGACCAAAATGTCCATCCATGCTAACCCCATTTCCCTGCACTTGGCCCATATCCTTCGGAGCCTTTCCTATCCATGCATTTGTCCAAATGCCTTTTTAAAGTTGTTAATATACCCGCCTCAATCACTTCCACTGGCAGATCATTCCATATGCGTGCCACCCTCTGTGTAAACAAGTTGTCCCTCAGGTTCCCTTTTATTCTTTCTCCTCTAACCTAAAACCCCTCTCATCCTCAATTCCCCAACCCTGGGAAAAAGACTGAGTGCATTCACCCTATCCATGTCTCTCAAGGTCTTATACACTTCTAAAAAAAAACCCTCAGTCTCCTACACTCTCTGAAAAAAGTCCTAGCTTGTCCAACTTCTCACAAAAACTCAGATTGTTGAGTCCTAGCAACATGCTTGTACATTTCCTCTGAACTTGTTCCAGTTTAATAATGTCCTTCCTATAACAAGGTGACCAAATACTCCAAGTGCGACCTCACCAACGTTCTGTACAATGGTAACATAACTTCTCAACTTCTATACTCAATGCCCTGACTGATGAAGGCCAGTGTGTCAAAAGCCTTCCTCACTGCCCTGTCGAATTGTGACTCAACTTCCAGAGAACCGTGTACCTGAACTCCAAGATCTCTCTGTTTCACTACAGTCCTTAAGGCCTTACCATTCACCATGGTACTCCCACCTCGATTAAACTTCCGAAAGTGCAAGACCTCACAATTATCTCTCTGAACTCATTTTGTCATTTCTCTGCTCATTTCTCCAGCTGATCAAGGTCCTGCTGCAATTTCTGATAACCTCCCTCAATGTCTACTGTAATGTCATCTGCAAACTTCCCAATCATGCCTTGCAGATTCTCATCCAAATTATTGATGTAGATAGCAAAGAGTAATGGGCCCAGGACCGAGCCCTGAGGCGCTCCACTAGACACAGGCCTCTAGTCTGACAAGCATCCTTCCACTGTTACCCACTGCTTTGTACCATCAAGCCAATCAAAGAAAAGTATTTGTCTTTGGTCAGGAATTAGTTTGGAGGTAGGAGGCAGAGAGGAAGAATAGTGAGTGCATCCTCCAGTGAGGAAGATGTGAATAGTGGTATCCCCAGGGATCTGTGCTGGGAGCTCAGCATTTTATGATATTTCTGAATGACTTGGATGAAGAAACAGAGAGCTGTACATCCAAGATTGCTGATCACACTGACTGAGGCAGAGATAGGGAGGGTGGAGGGCAGAGAGGGTTTTGCGAACAA
Source organism: Hemiscyllium ocellatum (assembly GCF_020745735.1). Taxonomy (NCBI): domain Eukaryota; kingdom Metazoa; phylum Chordata; class Chondrichthyes; order Orectolobiformes; family Hemiscylliidae; genus Hemiscyllium; species Hemiscyllium ocellatum. Next base: position 16,575,315 of record NC_083409.1, read on the forward strand.
GGATGAGAACTCGACAATCAAGGAGTTGCTGGAGAGGAGCCAATGTAGATACAGGGTGCAGGGGGTTGGGGGAACAGGACTTGATGCAAGTTTGAATACAGGCATCAGAATTTGGGATGAACTGAAGGTTATGGAGGGCGATTGCTGTGATGTGTGCTAGCACAACATTGGAATGGTCATGTTTGGAGTCCCACAGACATGATTGAGATTTTCAGTGGCTGGTCTGTATAATATGGAGGATATAGGGCTCAGATCATTCTCAGAGATGTGGCCACGTTTGTAAAGGGTCTGGTTGTGCAGCAGACCCCCAGGGAGAGGGATGGAGTTTGGAGCAGGAGATGAAGAGGATGGCTTTGATCTTCCCAATATGTTACACAGTGAGTCCGGGCTTTTCAGTCCTGACTGCTCTTAGCTGCTGTGATTGTCACTGATTAGACACTTATTATTAGAGATTCTGACCACAGCAGAAAGCCCCAGTGTAAAAAATAGTTGCAAAGGCTGTCAGAGCACAAGGTTGAAAATTCACCAAAAGAGGAAGTGAAAGAAGGAGCTCGGAGCAGCTGGGTGTTTGTTACTGAGATGGGAGAAAACTGTGAACTGTCTGCTCTCCCTGGAACCTGACAGCACAGGAGGCTGGTTCTGGGATTTTTCTTTTCAGAAACAGCACAGTGATGGAAAAAGTGTCAGTCACTCTCTCACAAACACACACGCCTGCACTTCGAGATTAGAAACAGAATCCAGCAGCAGCTCTGTCTCCAAGCTGTGAAACCTGCACAGAATTGTTCCCTCATTCAGTTTTTAACTGGCAGGATAGACCAAGCAGGGGAAGCAACACAGTGGTGTGTACAGTCAGAAGGGAGTTGCCCTGGGAGTCCTCACCATTAACTATGGAACCCATGAAGCCTCATGACAGCAGGTCAAACATGGGGAAGGAAACCTCCTGCTGATTACCACATAGCACCGCCCTCCACTCCAACCTCAACTGAACAGTCAGTCCTCCTCCATGTTTGACAACACTTGGAGGGAGCACTGAGGGTGGGAATGATGCAGGATATACCGTGAGTAAGGGACTTCAAAGTCCACCATCAAAAGCTGCTCAGAAGCATCACTACTGAGCAAGCTGGTCAGGTTCCACCTGATTCAGCTGCTCGACTGGACCTGGGGCAGGTGGTGAGGGAACCAACAAGAGGGAACAACATACTCACTATCACCCTCACCAACCTGCCTGCTGCTGGTGTATCTGTCCATGACAGTATCAGTAAGGGTGACCACCGCACAGTCCGTGTGGAGACAAAATCCCATCTTCACATTTAAGTTACCTTACATTTTGTTGGGCAAGAGATTCGGGATGTCAGGAAGGACTTTGTTTTGAACAGCAATTGGTAATAAATTGGAAATTAGTGCCATTCAGGTGAGGCAGGTGAAGACACTCAGTGATTGCAATGGCAGATTGGATGGGCTCTTGATGGAAATAAACCTGCAAGGCTCTGGGGGTCGAGTAGGGGAGGGGGTGGGACTGACTGGATTGCTCCATGAAATGACAGCATTTACCTAACAGGCTGAATGTTCTCCCCCTGTGCTGGAAATAGATCTCACTCAATGAGGGGTTCACAATTAGAGAGTTTGGATGCAGTAAATACAGGACAAATTGTTTCTCCAGGCAGGAGGGTCAGTAACCAGAGGGCACACATTTCAGAAAGGGTCTGAAGAACAAGAGAGAAGATAGGAACATTTTTATCCAGCGAGTTTATGATGTCTGTCTGCAAGGTGAGTGGGAGTGGATTCAACAGCAACTTTCAAAAGGGCCTTTGGAGAAATAGCTGTAAAGGAAACAATTGCAGGGTTATACAGGAAGGGCTGGGGAAATGGGACTCATTGGACTAATTTGTCTAACAGTCACAATAGGCCCAATGACCTCTGTCTGTGCTGTATAAGAACTTACACACACTTAGTCTCACCTTTACACAAAGACTGGGAGAAACAGACAATCCAGTTTACAGAAGAATGCTTTCTCAAACACTCTTGACAACTCAGGAAACAGGCCCAGACTAGATTCACTAGAGTAAGTCAGCAAATCAATGACAAGGGAACAGTAAACCAAAAGCAATGGGACTGAACAATATATTCAGTAACACAACAATTGAGAGGAGGAGGAGGGATGAAGGGCAGGAGGTCAGAGAGCACGCTGTAGGGGCCTGAAGGCTCTGCTGTCAATGGTGGGATGGAGGAAGCAGCAATGGGCAGGAGACTAGAGACAGAAGATGGAAAGGGGAGGGAGGGAAAGTGAGTCTGCAGCAGGACACAGATTGAGGGAGGAGGGAGGCCATGGAGGCAATTGGTTGGCAGTGAGCTCATTCTTGAACGACTTCAGATGTCAGACAAGGAAGGGACCACTCCATATCAGACAAGTTGGGGTTTATGGAATGTGACTTCAGGAAGCCGGGAGAGGACATTGGAATCAATAGTTAGGACAAGCAGGAATTAGTGTTTCTGTGGCCAGGGGACTGAAGTCGTGCAGAGACAGACAGTGTTGTTGAGACTGAAATAAGGGACCTTCATGATGGAGTGGATTTGGGGTTTGCAGCTCAAGTACTGGACAGTCCAGTGGGAAGGAGGCCCATGTTTACTGGTCTCTCCTGAAGCATCCAGTGAGAAGGAGGTCCATGTTTATTGGTGTCTGTTGGAGGTTCCAGTGGGACGGAGGTCCATGTTTACTGGTTCTATGGGAAGGTGGCTCATGTATACATCATCATAGAGTCATAGAGGTTTACAGCATGGCATCAGGCCCTTCAGCCCAACTCATCCATGCTTACCAAGTTTCCAAAACTGAACAAATCCCATTTGCCTGTGTTTGGCCCAAATCTCTCTGAATCCTTCCTATCCATGTTGCTGTAAAAATCTCCTTGAAATGTAGTAACTGTACTCCCCTCTACCACTTCCTCTGGCAGCTCATTACACATACACACCAACCTCTGTGTGAAAAGGTTGTCTCTCAGTTTCCTTTTAATCCTTTCCCCCCTCAACTTAAACCTATTCCTTCTAGTACTGGATTCTCCTACCCTGGGGAAAAGACTTTGGCTATTTACCTTATCTATGACCCTCATGATTCTATAAACCTATATAAGGTCACCCCTCAATCTCCTGCATTCCCTGGAAAAAACATCTTGGCATATCCATCCTCGCCTTATAATTCAAACCCTCCAATCTTGGTAACATCCCTGTTAATCTTTCTTTTATTCAAACCAGCGTAATGACTTCCTTCCTATAGCAGGGTGAGCATAAATGTACACAGTGACCAAATGTGGCCTTACCGATGCCTTGTACAGCTGTAACATGATGTCCCAGCTCCTGTACTCTCTGCTTTGACCAGTGAAGGTGCACGTGCCAAATACCTTCTTCACCACCCTGTCTACCTGTGACACCATTTTCCAGGAACTATGTACCTGTACCCCTCGGTCTCTCTGTTCAACAACACTCCCCATGGCTCTACCATTAATTGTGTAATTCCTGCCCTGGTTTGCCTTACCAAAATGTAACTCCTTCCATTCATCAGAATTTCCATCTGGATTTGTTGACCCACTGGCCCAGTTGATGAAGATGACATTGCACTCTTCGATAACCTTCTTCCCTGTCCACGATGCCAACAATTTTAATGTCAGCCACAAACTTCCTGACCATTCCTGCTATTTTCTCTCCAAATTGTTCATATAAATGACGAACAACAGTGGATCCAGGATCGATTCTTGTGGCAGATGGCTGGTCACTGGCCTCCAGTCTGAAGAACAACCCTCTCTCACCAGCCTCTGCCTCCTATCATCAGGCCAATTTTATATCTAATTGGCTCACTCTCCTTGGATCCTATGTGATATAATCTTACTGAGCAATCTACCATGAGGAACCTTGTCTAAGGCCTTGCTAAAGTCCAAGTAGACAGAGTGTACTGCTCTACCTTTATCAAGGTTTGTGATTACTTCTTCAAAAACTCAAGTCATCTACTTGTCTGAATCGGAAAGTCCAATGAATAGGAGGCCCATGTTTACTGATCTCTCTTGGAGGATCAAATCAGAAGTAGGCCAATGTTTACTGGTCTCTGTTGGAGATTCCAGCAGGAAGGAGCTCATGTTTACTGGTCTCTTCTGGGAACTTCAGTGGGAAGGAGGCCCATGTCTCTCTATCGATCAGCCTTGTGAACTAAATTCCATGTTTAGTGGACTCTGTTGGAGAGTCCAGTACGTCATGAACACATGGTGGGTATGTGTTCAGTTCCTTTCTGTTGTAACAGTGTGATGCTCCAGCCCTCATCCCAGTCAAACAGCCTGATTCAGAGACTGATCATGGAAGGGGAAGGAAAGGGAAAAGGATTGGAACATGTTGTGGATGGACAGGATGGGTCACTGGGTCAGAAATTGTCCTGTCCCTCCAGCTCACACTGATGGCCTGAGGATCTCCTCTCTCTGCTGGGCCTTCGTGGAATGAGGTTTGTGTCCAAACCAGTCCCCAGTGAGAATAGGGCAACAGAACAGAACTCCCCTTCATTTGACAAGAATCTGTCCATCGTCCTGAATGAGGTCAAACCCTGGTCAATGTGAGAAATGGGGAGTTACTCCAGGAAAAGACATGCTTTTGGGTCAAGGGTTAACATCCATTAGTGGGGCAGAGCAGAGGGAGATTTATCCTGAATTCAACTTTCACCACCTTGGACACTGTGAGAAAGATAGAGAAACAAGACAAAGAGAGAGGTAGATGCAAATTGTGTGTGTGATCGAGCGATAGAGGGAGGGGCATCTGAGACAGTGTGTGATATGTGAAGGGGCCAAGAGAGAGGTAGAGGGAGGTAGACGTGGTGTGATTGAGGGATAGAGAGAGAGAGAAACAAGATGTGACTGATCGGGATGGATAGAGAAAAAGAGATAGGATGGGTGTGATACCAAGAGTGAAGGGAATCAAGAGAGAGTGGGTAGGGTTGAGTGTGAGAGAGAGAGACATGAGTATGGTAAGAGACAGAATGACAGAGATGGAGAGAGAGAGACTGTAGATTGGGGTGCAGAGAGGGAAGGAGAGACAGAGAGAGGAATAGAGAGGGGCAATTAACATTTGGAGGTTTTCAATTGAAGCGAGCAATGGAGCGAGTGATGGTGAGAGAGAAAGATGCAGAAATAGAGATTATGAGACGGAGTGAGGAAGTGTAAGTTGGAGAGAGTGGCTTTGAGACAGAGTGAGAGAGAAAGAGAGAGAGAGACAGAGACAGAGGGACAAGTCCTGGTCACCACATTCTTGGAAGGATGTGATTGTACTTGAGGGGGTGCAGAGATTTACCAGGATGCTGCCTGGGATGGAGGGTCAGCTGTGGGGAAAGATTGGAATGGTTGGGGTTTTTTTCCATGCAGCAGTGAAGGCTGAGAGGGGACCTGATAGAGGGGGATAAGATTATTCAGGGCAGTGATAGGATGAGTAGGAAGGCACTTTTTACAAGAGTCAAGGACTCAATAACCAGGGACAGAGATTGAAGGAAAAATAGACATGGACACAAAGAAAGTGCTGCAGGAGTAGGCCATTCGGCCCTTTGAGACTGTTCTGTCATTCAGTATGATCATGGCTGATCCTCTCTCTTGAAGTCACCTTCCTACTTTCTCCCCATTCCCTTCATGCTGTTAAAATGCAAAACAAATATATCTCTCTCTTTCTCTAAAATATATTCAGTTCCTTGTCCTCCATAGCCTTCAGTGGAAGATAATTCCACAGATCGACCATCCTCTGAGTGAAGAAATGTTTCCTCATCTCAGTCTGAAATGGTCTTCCCCATATCCCCCTGAGACTGTCTCCCCGGTTCCAGACTCCCCAACCAGGGGAAACCTCCTCCCTGCCCAGCCCTGTTAGAATATTATACATTTCAATCAGATCCCCTCTTATCCTTCTGAGTCCAGGCCCAATCGAGTTGGAGATTGAGAGAAGGGTTAGGGAGAAATGTTTTCACCCAGAGGGTGGTGGGAGTCTGGAACTCACTGCCTGAAAGGCTGGTTGAGTCACAAACTCTCATGACATTGGAGCAGTATTTAGATATTCCCTTGTGTTGCTGTAGCCTCCAGGGTAATGGGCCAAGAGCTGGAGGATCATCAGATCTTTGTTTACCAGCACAGACACAATGGGCCAAATGGCCTCATTCAGTGCTGTCCACATCAATGATTCTCTGAGACAGAGAGAGAGAGAGAGAGAGAGAGAGAGAGAGGAAGTGTGAGGGGCTGACGTGGCTCTCTCTGCCTGATGCCATTTACATACTGAGGAACACCCAGTCAGACTCTCACAGGCTGCAGCTTTATAAAGCAGAGCCCAGTGAAGGGAGAGTTTATCAGGAACCAGGCACAGGGACAGGAGCACACACCATGATTTCACACATCCAGCTGATCTGGCCCCTGGCATTCTGTGTCGCAGGTACAAATCTCTCTCCTTCCACCTTGAATCTTTAGCTGCTCTCCATTTCACTCCAATTCCACTGACTTGTGATTGAAGGGAAAATGCTGAAACCAGAGGAATGCTCAGTGTCTCCAACAATCTCTCATTTGACAGGCTCTTTCTGTGAAAGTTCTGACTTCACTGTGTTTCTCTCTGATCCCTCAGGTATCAGTGAGGACATCATCATGACCTAGTCTCCCCCACTGCTGTCAGTGGGACTGGGCCAGACTGCAACCATCACCTGTAGGGCCATTAGCAGCTACCTTGCTTGGTACCTCTAGCGAGAAGGTCAGAAACCCTCTCTCCTGATCTATGCTGCAGCAACTCAACTCACAGGAATCTCCGAGTGATTCACCGGCAGTGGATCAGGGACCAGTTTCACCCTGACAATCAGCAACGTTCAGAATGAGGATGTCGCTGACTATTACTGTCAGCAGCATTACAGCTGGCCTTACTTTCGGTAAAGGAACCAAGCTCAGACTGAGGAAGTAAACCTCAATCCTCTGTTATTAACCCTTTCAATCTCTAAACACAATTTATAAAACACAAATACTGAATTGTTGAAGTGTTGCAGTGAAGGAAATGTTTGATTGAGGAACACCGCGTCCCATACGGTGTACATCTGTATTTCGTTAGTCCTATAACCCCATTAAACAGCAAGATATAAGTCAGTAAGTTTTACTCATCGTGTGGAGGAGCTCTGTCCATTTGCAGCCTGTGGTCCCATTCCTGCAGCATGGAGTGAATTCAATGAGTAGCCTCCTGCCAGTCTCAGTGTGACGGACACGGGCAGAGTTTATGTGAGTTCTGGCTCCCTGTCCCAGTCTCTGATCTCACTGACCTCAGCAGCAGCAGCAGCAGCAGCAGCACAGTGAGACACCGAGCTCCCACCTCCCCCAGCTTTAACTCTGCTCAATCACATAATCACAGAATTGTCACATTGCACAAGGAGGCCATTCTGCCCATCCTGTCTGGACTGGCTCTCCGAATGAGCAATTCACTGAGTGTCATTCTCCTGCCTTCTCCCTGTCACCCTGAACATTGTTGCTTTTCAAATATCAGTCTCATTCCCTTCGGAATGTTTTAATTGAAGCTGCCTCCACCACACTCTCAGGCAGTGCATTCCACACCTTAACCACCCACTGGCCAAAATGTTGTTCCCCATCTCACTTTTGTGACTTTTCCCAATTGCCTTCAATCTGTGGTCTCTCGGTCTCAATCCTTTCTCTTGGGAACATTTTCTCCCTATTTACTGTATCCAGGCCCCTCCTGATTTTAATTCCTCCAACAAATCTCCTCTCAGCCTTCTCCAAAGAAGTCAGTCCCAAATTGTCCAAACTATCTTAATAACTGATGTTCCTCATCCCTGGAATGATCTTTGGGAATATTTTTGCCATTTCTACAAAATTTCACCTGCTTCCTGAATGATTTACATTATCTATGTCCCTCATGATTTTATAAACCTCTATAAGGTCACTCCTCAGACTCTTACACTAGAGGGAAAAAAGTCTCAGCTTTTCCAGTCCCTCATAGTCATGGAGTCATACAGTGTGGAAACAGACATTTCAGTCCAACTTGCCTGTGTTAACCAGATATCCTAAATGACCTCATCCCATTTGCCAGCATTTGGCTTACATCCCTCTAAACCCTTCCTATCCATGTTCCCATCCCAATGTGTTTTAAATGTTGTAATTTTATCCGCCTCCAACGCTTTCTCTAGCAGCTCGATCCAGACACACACCACCCTCTGTGTGACAGGTTACCACTCAGGTCCCTTTTGAATCTTTTGCCTCTCACCTTAAACCTATGCCCTCTTGTTTTGGACTCCCGTTCCCAAGGAAAAGACCTTGGATATACACCTTGTCCATGCCCTTCATGATTTTCTGCACATCCATAAGGTCACCTCGAGGCCTTAGATGCTGCAGGGAAAATAGGCCCATTTCTTCAGCCTCTCCCGACAGCGGAAACTCTCCAATTCCTGGCCACATCCTTGTAAATCTTTTCCGCTGCCTTTTAAGTTTAACAACATCCTTCCTATCTCAGGATGATCAGAATTGTTCACATTATTCCCAAAGTGGCCTCACCAACTGCTGTACCACTGCAACATCATGTCCCAACTCCTTTACTCAATGCAGTGACCAATAAAAGTAAGCATACCCAACACCTTCTTCATCTCCCTGTCTACCTGTGACTCCACTGTCAAGGAATAATGCACCTGCACCTGCACCTTCACCACTCAGTCTCTTTGTTCAGCAACACTCCGCAGGGCCCTACCATTAACCGTAAAAGTCCTGCCTTGGTTTGGCTTTGAAAAGTACAGCACTCACATTTATCTGAATTAAACTCCATCTGCCATTCCTCAGCCCACTGGCCCAGTTGGTCAAGATCCCATTGTACTCTTAGACAGCCTTCTTCACTGGCCACGATGCCACCTGAAAATTCACCTGAACAGACTCTCACAACTCTGGCCCCTCCCTGCCTGTTACACTGCTACTACCCCAGTCTATATTCAAAAATTAAAGAACCATTTATAATGACTCTATCATGTTTGCAGATATCTGTAAATTCCTTGCATTTGTATTCCTCTGCATCTTTCCCATTGGGTGGTGACTTGTTGACTGTTCTGAGGATTCTGTGGTCCTTGGTGTTCCTCTCTGTTATTCCCTCCTGGCTCCCACAGCCCTGCCAAGTTAGTTTAAACCCTCACCAACTGCACTAGTAAATCACCCCAAAGGAACTCAGTCCCAGCTCGGTTCAGGAACAACGCTGCCTGGTCTGTCCAGGTCCCATCTCCCCCAGACCCAGTCTCAAGGTCCCAAGAATCTAAAGTCCTCCAACTTGGATCGTCTTTCCAGCTTCACATTCACCTGTGTTATCCTCCTGTTCCTATTCTCACTTGGGTGGGGCACTGGGAGAAATCCGGAGATTCTAACTTTTGAGATCCCAGTGCTAATTCCCTCCAGAGCCCCCTAAATTCTGACTGCAGGACCACATCCCTTTTCTCCCTCTGTCACAGGGACCATTGTGGACCACGACTGCTGCCTCTTCCCCCTCTCCCCTCAGGGTGGTTTGCAGCCGCTCAGAGACATCCTTGACCCTGGCACCAGGGAGACAACACACCATCCTGGATTCCCATCTGCAACTGCAGAAACACCTATCGATTGCCCTCACTCTCGAATCTCCTCTCGCTCTCCCTCTTCCTTGTACCCCCTGTACAGCTGAGCCCCCCGTGGTGCCATGGGCTTGGCTCTGGCTGCTCTCCCCAGATGAACCATCATTCTCATCAGGATTCTGAACTGAATCCTGGTTGGAGAGTGCAATGCACTCAGGGGATTCCACTACTAGCTGCCTGGTCCTTTTAGACTGTCTGCTGCTCCCCCATTCCCTCTCTCCCTGCATTCGCTGAAGCTGCAGAGTGACCACATCTAGAAACGTGCTCTCCACAGAGCTCTCAGCCTCACGGACGCTCCGAACTGACACCAGCTGCTGCTCAAGCTCCGAAACCCGGAGTTCCAACTGCTGTCACTGACCACACTTTCTGTTCTCATGGTATTCCAGGAGCTAGGAAGCATTCTGAAGTTCCCACCTAAATGCACACTCTCTTCACCCTTTGGTTGTCTCTTGGCAAAGTTCTGATGACAAACAGCTCCAGCAGGGCTCACAGTCCAGTGGGTTAAGTGTTCCAGGGTTTTGGGGAAACTCTCCAGAAGACTTTAAGAAATAGGAGCAGAAATCAGCCATTCAGCCCGTTGAATCTGCTCTGCCAGTTGATCTTGGCAGATATGCTTCTCACCCCCATTCTCTGCTTGATCCACAGGAACGTTCGATCCCCTTAACTATCACAAACTATCTACCTCTGTCTTAAATACACTCAGTGACTTGGCCTCCACTGCCCTCTGTAGCAATACATTCCACAGATTCACCACCCTCTGGCTGAAGAAATTCCTCCTCATCTCAGCTCGAAAGGGCCAGCCCTTCATACTGAGGCTGTGCCTTGGTTACCGACTCTCTCCTGTTTTTGGAAACATCTTTTTCACATCCACTCTATCCAGGTTGATCAGTATTCAGTAAATTTCAAAAAGATCCCTCCTCATCTTTCTAAAGTCCATTGAGTACAGACCCAGAGTCCTCAAGCACATCTGATACGATAAGTCCTTCATCACCAAGATCATTGTTGTAAACCCCTCCAATGCCAGCACATTGTTTCTTAGAATATGGGTCCGAAATCTGCTCACAATATTCCAAATGCAGTCTGACCAGAGCCTTACACTGCCTCAGCAGTACATCTCTGCTCTTGTATTCTGGCCCTATTGAAATGAATGCTATCATTTCATTTGCCTTCCCAAGCACAAACTGGACCTGCCTGTTAACCTGAAGGGAAACCTGAATGAGGTTCGTGCTTTAGATTTCCAAAAGATTTTCTTATTTAGAAAATAGTCTTTGCATCTCTTCTTCCTCCCAAAGTGCACACCTTCACACTGTAACACATTGTATTCTATCTGCCACTTCTTTGTCCACTCTCCCAGCCTATCCAGGAGCTTTTACATTCTTCCCACTTCCTCAACACTACCTGTCCCTCCACCTATCTCATGTCATCTGCAAACTTAGCAACAATGTCTTCACTTCCTCCATCCAGATTGTTAATGTATAACGTGAATAGTTAAGGTCCCAACATTGACCCCTACATGACTCTACCAGTCACCAACGGCCATTTTTCCTCACTCTCTGCTTTATGCCAACCTGCCAGTCCTTAGTCCATGCCAGTGCCTCGGCCCTCACACTGTATGCTCTTATCTAATGTCAAAGGCCTTCTAGAAATCCAAATAGATTACTTCCTTTGACTCTCCTTTGTCTGACTGGCTCATTGCCTCCTCAAAGAATTCTAACAGATTTGCCAGGCATGACCTCCCCTTGATGAAGCCGTGTTGACTCAGCCCTAGTTTACAATTGCACCTCCAAATCCTCTGCAATTTCATCCTTAAATTGAAGTCTAAAACCTTACCAACAACTGAGTCCAGGCTAACTGGCCTATAATTTCCCATCTTCTCCCTCCTCCCTCCCTTCTTAAACAGGGCTGTTATGTGAGCCACTTTCCAGTCCCTTGCCCCCATCAGATCCCTGCCCACCACACTGTCATACCCTGACTCCATCGATTCCTGAAAGATCATCTCCAATACCTCCATAATTTACTCAGTGATCTCCTTCAGAACACACTCATGTAGTTCATCTAGTCTGGGTGAGTTATCCACATTCAACCTTTCAGCTTCGATTCAATTCCTCTGCTATTTCTTCACTTCCTATAATACTTTCTCCAGCCTCATTTTCCAATGTCTATTTTTGCCTTCCTCTTCCTTTTTATACATCTGATAAAACTCGTGCAATCTTCTTTTGTATTACCGGCTAACTTACCCCCACATTTCCCCTTCTCCACCTTTAATGCTTTTTTATTTATCCTCTCCAGGTTTTTAAAGGCTTCCTAACCCTCTGGCTTCCCACTTTTCTCTACCACATTGTGCATTTTTTTCTTTTGCTTTTATGCTGTCCGTGACTTCCCTCACCAGCCATGGTTGCCTTGTCCTCCCCTTAGTATGTTTCTTCTTTTTTCGGATGAATTCCTGCTCTGCTTCCTGAATTATGCCCAGAAACCCTGCTGTTTGCTGCCCCACCATCTTACCTGCTCGGCTCCCCTTCCAACCAACTCTGGTCAACTCCTTCCTCATGTCTTTGTTGTTCCCTTTACTCAACTGAAATACAGATCCATCTGATTGCAGCTTCTCCCTCTCAAACTACAGGGGGAATTCTATCATATTATGATCATTTTTCCAGAAGGATACTTTCACCTTCAGCTCATTAATCAAGTTTGCCTCATTCCACATCACTGAATCCAGAACTGCCTGTTCCATAATGGCTCAACCGCAAGCTGCTCCAAAACCGATCTTGTAGACATCCATGAAATCCTTTTCTTGAGACGTGCTACCCAGTCCACCTATCCATTGAGGTCTGCCCTGACATTTTGTATACGGCTTTTCTGTCTCCTGATTGATTTCCTTCTCCACACCCTGATTACTGCTTGGAGATCTGGACATAACTTGCATCAGATTCTTTATTTCTTGCGGTTCCTCAACTCTACCCACACACATTCTACACCTTTTGACTCTATCTCACTTCTTGCTTTGATTTAATTTAATATCGTACTAACAAGGCAACTCTTCCCCCTCTGTCCATCTGCCTGTTCTTTTGATGGGACATATATCCTTTGGTATTTAGTTCCCAGCCCGGATCCCCTTACAGCCATGTCTCTGTGATACCCACAACATCGTACCTGCCAGTTTCAATCTGCACTACCAGCTCATTGCGTATACTGTGTGCTTTTAAGTCCAACACCTTCAGTCCTGCATTGACTGCCCTCCTTCTCATCATTATCCTCTTATCTGCTGTGCTTGATGCTCGACTCTTGTTCCTTTCTGTACTCTCTCTCCTGGTATGCCTTCTAGAAACCGAATAGCCTCTCTTGAGCCCTCCTCCACTTTAACTAGTTTAAATTCCTTGGAAACTCAATTTACCTCGATTTATGGCATCACTTTGTCTGCCTTACTCGGAATGCTTCGTGCATTTAGATACAAACCCTTTAAGTTTGTTCTATTGTTCGTTTTCCCTGCACTTTTATGGTTCCTTTAATATTCAAAAATTCTATCCCTTCCTTTTATTTTCTGGTAACAATCAATCCCATCACTAACCAGCAATCCTACCTTCTCCTTTACCTTCCATTTTCTCATTTTCCATCCAACTGAACCAAATTCCTTTCTCTTTGGGTTGAGTTCAGGACAATATTTATCCTTGGACCAACATCATCAAAAATGCTCTTTGATCTCATTGCTTCTAGTGGGATCTTGCTGTGTAGAAATTGGCTGTCCCTTTCCTGACATTGCAACCGTGACTTGTTTTAAAACAAAATGTAAATGTCTTTGGGAGAGCCTGAGGTGTTAGGGGCTCGATTGAAATACAATTACATTTATGGAGATGTACAGCAGAGAAACAGACCCTTCAGTCCAAGTCATCCATCCTGACCAGATACCCTAAATTAATCTAGTCCCATTTGCCAGTATGAGGCCCATGTCGCTCTCAACCCTTCCTATACATATACCCATCCAGATGGCTTTTTAAATATTGTAATCATACCAGCCTCCACCACTCCCTCTGGCAGCCCATTCCAAAAATGTACGACCCTCTGCATGAAAACGTTGCACCTTAGGTCCTTTTTAAATCTTTCCCCTGTCACCTTCAACCTATGCCCTCTAGTTCTGGACTCCCCCACTCTGAAGAAAAGATCTACTCTATTCACCGTATCTATATCCCTCATGATTTTATAAACCACTGTGTGGTCACCCCTCAGCCTCCAACAATCCAGGGAAAATAGTCTCAGTCTATTCAGCTTCCTCCGATAGCTCAAACTCCCCAACCTTGGCAACACACTTAAAAAACTTTTCTGAAGCATTTTAAGTTTCACAATATTGTTCCTACAGCAGGGAGACCAGAATTACACACCATATTCCAAAAATGACCAATGTCTGGCACAACCACAACAGCTCCCAACTCCAATACTCAATGCGCTGCCCAATAAAGGAAACCATACCAAGTTACTTCATCACTCCCCTACCTACCTGCAACTCCACTTTCACGGAACTTTTTTTTTTGGTTGAACTGGGAGTCTTTCAGATGTGAAAGGTGCCATTCCATGGCACTGTTGGATGAAGAGCAGGCAGTTCCTTCTGGTGTCCCTGGTCACTATTTATCCCCCCCAAAAAATCACTAAAAATCTATTTCTCTGCTAATTATCATACTGTGTTTGGGATCTCACTGCACAAAGTCTGCTGGAAAGAGCCATTGGGACATCCTGAGCTGGGGACAGGTGCTACACAAATGCAGGTCTTTCTTTAAGGTTAGAGTCTCTTGATCCTGAACCTCACCCATTGTCTGCGCACTCTCACCTTCCAGGAGGCATGGGGTCATTAGGAGCAGTGACCCTGCCTGACCCCAGGTCACTGAGGCTCTTTGCAGCCTCACCCTTGATCTCAGCCCAGTGGTGTGCAGCAAGGTTTGAAATGTATTCAAGAGCATTCTACACAGACACCCCAATGTGACTCCTTCCCAAAGTGTTTGGATCCAAGTCTGCTCCAATGTTCTCGGATAAAGTTCTCCTCATCTGTGGGTAATCCAAGGTTTGTTAAAGAGGGATCGAGCTCCATCCCACTCTCCAGCTCTTGCTCCATAGCTCTGGATGTTTCGCTGTTCCAAGTGAATATCCAAGTGTTTTTTTCAATGTGATGAGGGTTTCTGCCTCTCCCAACCTTTCAGACAGTGAGTCCCAGATCCCATCAGCCTCTGGGTGAAAACAATTACTCCTCAATTCACCTCGAACCCTGTCCCCAATTCATTTCAATCTCTCCCCATGGTTATTGCCCTCTCTGCTGATGGAAATCAGTCCTTCCTACCAATTCTATCTTGGCCCTCATCAGTTTACACACCTTGATCAAATCTCCCCTCAGCCTTCTCTGTTCCAAAAAAAACAGTCCCAGCCAAACCAATCATTCCTCAAAACTAAAACTCCCCATTCCTGACAAAATCCTCCACTGTCCCCATCACTAGGGGGGATCATATCCTTCCTGTAATGTGGTGACCAGAACTGTACATTGTTCTCTCACTGTGCTCTAACTGGGGTTTGATAAAGTTCCAGAATAAACAAATTTCTTGCTTTCACTCTCAACCAAAAATGAGATAAGGGAGGTGATGGCCTAATAGTATTATTGTTGACCTGTTAATCCAGAGATCCAGATTAATGTTCTAGGGACCAGGGCAGAATCCTGCCACAGCAGATGGTGGAATTTGAATTCAATTTAAAAAATCTGGAATTAAGGGTCTGATGATGACCATGAAACAATTGTTGATTGTCAGGAAAAAAAGCCATCTGATTCACTAATGTCCTTTAGGGAAGGAAACTGCCATCCTTACCATGTGACACCAGACCCCCAGCAATGTGGGTGACTCTAAAATGCCCTCTGGAGATTAGGAATGGGCAATAAATGCTGCCAATCCAGCAATGCCCTCATTCCATCAAGGGAAAAAGAAAAACTGTTTATCCCATGTGTCTTCTGAACCACCTCACTGACCTGCATTCATTAATCACCATGGCCACATCTTCCACCTGCACACACATCTGACTTCCAGCCTCAAGATGACGACAGACATTCCTTCATTATCTGAGAAACAGACAGAAACATAAAACACAGGAGCAGCAGTAGGCCATTCGGCCCCTCAAGCCTGCTCCACCATTCAATATGATCATGGCCGATCATCCAACACTGTCCCCTGTTCCTGCTTGCTCCCCACATTCTTTGAACTCATTAATCTTAAGAACTGTATCTAATTCCTTCTTGAACACATACCGCATCTAATTCTCTCATGCTGGTAAATTGATGAGAAGTATTGAGTTGTTTTTTGACACAATGTTCCGTTGGGCCTTTTGGGTCTCTCTGACTCTGACCCTATTATTATATATTATGAATAACTGGGTACCAAGGACTGATCCCTGTGGTACCCCAACTGGTAAATATCTGCCATTCAGAAAAAGACTCGCCCTTCCTGTCCTGTCTGCCAACCAGTTCTCAATCCATGTCAGTACCTGACCCCCATACTCTTGTTTGTTGGGATTTCTTTGATTCAGTTGGACACAGTTAATCTTGTCTTTGCCTTCCTCAGGTCCTGTTCAATGTCACCCCTGCATTTTCGATCCTCCTCTGGGCTTTCTGCAGATAACTCCAGATAACCAACATCACCTTCCCTGTTTAATCTTCCCTACTCTGGCTGCCTTTTGACATCCCAGGCTGAGATTCTAGATTTGGGAGTCCCACCCTTACTCATTGTGGGAAAAGATTCTGAACAATCTCTGTCTTTTCTTTTGAGGGATCCCACTGCCCTGGCATTGATTTCACATGATGGCATTGGTTCCAGTCCACTTTTACTAAATCATCGCACAGTTTAGTAAAATAGTTCATTCCCAAGTGAAAACGTTAACACTTGCTGCATGGTTCTCCATTTCCATCCATACTCTCAATCTCACTGAGTTCTGATCACTGTCACTAAACTGCTCCCCCATTGAGAACCCTTCCAACTGCCCACATTCATTCCCTAAACAAGGGTCCAAACCTGTTCCTTGTCTTTCCCCATCACCTTCTCGGGGCAATTAGGGATGAGAAATAAATGCTGGCCCTGCTCGTGACACTCACTCCCAAGAAGCAATTTAAACAACACCTGCTTTGTTCGTCAGGTTTGGTAGGTATTGGATACAAATGTTCTCACATTTTACCAGTGAATGTTCTGAGAGTTGAAGTTCCTTCAAATGACAGGGATTAAAATTGTTTCTTTTGTCTTTCTGGCCGTGAGAACTCTCAGCCCAAGCTGACCCTGCTGCCCCCCTCCCTGGAGCAGGTCAATGCCAAGGGCACTGCCACCCTGGTGTGCCTTGCCAATCACTTCTATCCCGATGAGCTGGAGGTGCAGTGGAAGAAGGACGGTGCAGTCATTTCGGACGGGGTTCAGACCAGCAACTACCTGCGAGCTTCGGACAGCACCTACAGTGTCAGCAGCCTGCTGACCCTCTCTGGGTCTGACTGGGAGTCCAATACTTGCTTCTCCTGTGCCCTCATCCATGTGACCCTCCCCTCTCCCCTCAGCAAGACCATCAGGAGATCAGAATGTGTGTAGAGTATTTGAGACTGTCCACAGAGGAGACACAACTTTAAATAGAACAGGGCTGAGCTGGAAGGACAAAGGTCATTCTCAGCACTAAATGTCAACGCTCCTCCTTCTCAGGACTGGCCTAGGGGATACTTATGAGGTTCAGGAGTTAAGGCAGTTCATTGGAACAGCGTAGAGAGAGCTTTATCCTATGTAAAACCTCATGCTGTCCTTGTCCTGGGAGTGTTTGACGGGTCAGGGTTGACTTGTGATGCTAGGTAAAATCTCTTGAAGATGCTGAAAAGTGCCAGCTGTACAAAACAATGTGAACCTCTGAAGTCTCTGCTTCAGTAAACCAGATCTCCTTCCTGCTCAGCCACCAGTTCCAATTCAAGGTTTTTATCACTGTTTAAAGGGACAGGATTCTCATGTTACTGAGAAAACCTCCACAAGTGTTTTCCTCAAGCACCATTGTGGCTGTGAATTTGAGCAGCTTCCTCTGTCTGGGCTGTTAATTTTAGTGTTTATTCTCCCAAAGCCAATCAAATCAGATTAAAGTTGAAGAAGATTCAGTCTCTGTTTCTGTGTGCTTTCGAAATGGACCACTCCCTTCAGCTGTTTGGATGCATTTCAGCATAGCACTATCACAATTGGCTAATTGGTCTGTCAATCAGTAAGACTTTCGTTGTAGTATGGACTGACAGCTAATCATTAATCATTTTCATATGATCCCTTTGATCTCGAAACTGTGGAGGTTACAAGATTCCAAATAAAACAGAAACTGAAAGTTGTTGGGACTCAGTAATTACAATCTGAGGCATTCCCTCTTCACTCTTTTGATCCAGGTAGAGTTGCTGGGATAGTACTGTGCGCTCTCTGCTGCATGCTGGATAGTACCTGTAATATTCTTAGGACAGTCACTGAGAATGGAGGCTGTGTGTCTCTCTGAGTGTGAGTGTGAGTGTGCGTGTATTACATAATGCTGCCTGAGGTGTCACTGTGAGTGTGGGTGTGTTATTCAGAGACACCGACATGCAGCGCTGAGTAACATGTTCACACTCAGAGAGACACCTCCAGGCAGCATGGACTGTGAGCATGTTACTCAGTGCTCAGAGAGTGTGGTGATGGAAAAGCATAGCAGGTCAGTCAACATCCGAGGAGCAGGAGAATCAATGCCTTCATCAGGAAAATTCCTTCGTCAGGAAAATTCCTTCATCAGGATGTCCAAAGCGTTGATTTTGCTGCTGCTCAGATGCTGCCTGACCTGCTGTGCTTTTCAAGTACCACACTCTCGACTCTAAGCTCCAGCATCTGTAGTCCTCACTTTTGTCTTGTTACTCAGTGCTGCCTGGTACTCTGAGTGTGTGTGTTACTCAGTGCTGCCTGGCACTCTGAGTGTGTGTGTTACTCAGTGCTGCCTGGCACTCTGAGTGTGTGTGTTACTCAGTGCTGCCTGGCACTCTGAGTGTGTGTGTTACTTAGTGCTGCCTGGCACTCTGAGTGTGTGCGTTACTCAGTGTTGCCTGTAGATATCTCTCTGAGTGTGTATGTTATTCTGTACTGCCTGTCAGTATCTCATTGAGTGTGAATGTGTTACTCTGTGCTGCCTGTAGGTGTCTCTGAGGTATTTGTCTCTGAGTGATGGATAGAGAATGGGCTTTGTGATGGGAATTGAAGATTTGGCTATAATCGTCTCAAATCATGAATGAAAAACAGTTCAGTCTGAAATGGCGCCTCAGTGAGAAGGCCAGAGTTAAAAATCACACAACACCAGGTTATAGTCCAACAAGTTTCTTTGGAAGTACACGCTTTCAGAGCTCCTTCATCAGGCAGCTAGTGGGGCAGGATCATAGTTGACAGAATTTACAGTGAAATTGAGATGGCAACTGAGAAAGGTGAATACTGAGAGTGTGTTCTCAGTAAGGGAGGGATTTCAGAGGCAGTGGGCACTGTGCTCCCTAATGTGTTAACTGATTACAAGAGGATTTTTTGGATCTGGGGTCATTGCAGTTGTGGCTGCCTGCCCAGCCAGTGCTGACTACCCATAGTCATATTTCAATGGTCAATTAGCTCGAAACTAGGTGCAGTAATATTACCTTACAGAGAGGGGAGCTGTCTGAACGAGGGTGGTTGAATTCTTGCAGCCCCAAGTGGGGTTGCAGTGGATTAATGAAGGGCTCTACCAACATGAAGGTGCCACCTTCTCTCCCCCTGCCTCAGCTGTGGTGACCCTTGGATTAAACTCACCACAATTTGGCTCTGTCTGTAATGAGTGAGTGGGACTATGCTCCTCTGGGATTAGATTAGATTAGATTACCTACAGTGTGGAAACAGGCCTTTCGGCCCAAACAATCCACACCAACCGTCCAAACAGAAACCCAACCCATTTCCCTCTGACTAATGCACCTAACACTCTGGGCAATTTGGCATGGCCAATTCACCTGATTTGCACATCTTCGGACTGTGGGAGGAAACCAGGGCACCCGGAGGAAACCAAGGCAGACACAGGGAGAATGTGCAAACTCCACACAGACATTCACCCGAGGCTGGAATCGAACCTGGGAACCTGGCGCTGTGAGGCAGCAGTGCTAGCAGGGATGATGACCACGTTGCTGGGTGATGGAGGGAAGGTCAACCTCACCCAAAGGCAGCACAAGCTGGACTGAAGGGGTATCAAGAATAAGTATGAGGAGATTGAGGGTAACAGAAGGAGGGGGTTGGTTGGCAGGTTGTTATTCAGAGTCAGGTAACAGAGTATCAGTCCTTCTGACACTCCCCTTTTTATCTGTCAGCCAGGGCTCCGTGATTGGACAAGGTTAAACCCCATCAGGGACTCATATTTAATCAGAAAAAAAATGAACACTTATCGAACAAGGAGTGAAAGAGCTAAAGGACACTGAACAATATGAATGGTTTGAAAGATTCCTTTACAAACATCGCAAATGAGATTTGGGAAAGTAACTCTTTCACTCAGAGGGTGATGGGAATCTGGAATGGACTGTCATTGAATCCCTACAGTGTGGAAACAGGCCATTTGGTGCAACAAGTCCCGACCAATCCTCCGAAGAGAAATTCACCCGAGATCCACTCCCCTTGGCTATTTCCCCTGACTAACACACCTAACTAACACATCCCTGAACACTATGGGCAATTTTAGAATGGCCAGTTCACCTAACCTGCACATCTTTGGATTGTGGGGAGGAAACTGGAGCATACAGAGGAAAAACACCCAGACACGGGGAGACTGTGCAAACTCCACACAGATACCCGGGGCTGGAATCGACCCGGGTCCCTAGTGCTGTGAGGCAGCAGTACTAACCACTGAGCCACCATGCCACCCATAAAAAAGCCCAGAGAGTTGAGATTTCATTCAGCTCCAAGAGTCTGATGTGACACAAACTATAAACTCGCAACCCTCTGTCAGGGAAGGTAGTGGAGGGTAGAGACTTTACAACCTTAGTGGGCGGCACGGTGGCACAGTGGTTAGCACTGCTGTCTCACAGCGCCTGAGACCCGGGTTCAATTCCCGATTCAGGCGACTGACTGTGTGGAGTTTGCACGTTCTCCCCGTGACTGCGTGGGTTTCCTCCGGGTGCTCCGGTTTCCTCCCACAGTCCAAAGATGTGCTGGTCAGGTGAATTGGCCATGCTAAATTGCCCGTAGTGTTAGGTAGGGGTAAATATAGGGGTATGGGTGGGTTGCGCTTCGGTGGGTCGGTGTGGACTTGTTGGGCCGAAGGGCCTGTTTCCACACTGTAAGTAATCTAATCTAATCTAAAAAAAAAATCTTGAATATCATAACATTCATGGATTTGGGACACCAGCACGATATTGGGATAAAAGTGCCTTCGGTTGTAATTATGTTCGTGCAGACTCAATGGGCCAAAATGCCTTTTCTATGCTGTATCTATGCTGAGAGGGCTGTGCAGGTTAATGGTGACTACTATCGAAGGTGTCGAAGGTGGCAAATACATGATCAAGGGTCAGAGGAAATGGTTCAAGCTTCAGTGAAGGCCCAAGTAGGAGCTTAGAAGGAGGGTCAAGACTAATGGAGGCAAGGCCAATGGAGACTGAGCGAGGGCACAGCGTGCTGGCTGGCATCTCCAGGGGTTGTTGTGAGGAATATGGGGACAAGAGGGGAGTACAGTTTCAGATGAAATGCGACCTTTGCCAGCAGCATGACCTTCAGCACCAGGGGGTGTCCCTGACTGTGTCAGGCTCACTGACTGCTCTCTGTGTGATTCCACACAGCCACTCGTCTGGTCACCACGCAAAGTCTAGCACATGTTTATACTACTGGCTACAGCACAGTCTGCACCCAGCATCTGCATCTTCTGTCGATGCCACTGTCTATACACACCGTCTGCACCCTCCGTTTACACCCCATGTCCAAACCCACTGTCTACACCGTTGTCTGCACCCTCCATCTACACCTCCCATCTTTCTGCTGTTGTCAGATTGTATTCAATGATTCCATTGAGCTTACTGCAACAGAAGCCTGAATTTTAGAACTGGCAATGACTGTCCTCTCACCCTGACCTTCAACGTCTGTCTTCCATGATGCGGTGATTAATATTAATGACTGAATGCCATTTGATTTCTGTGATGGCAGGACTGATGTATAAAGAGAGGTTGAGTTGGTGAGGATTGTGTTCATTGGAGTTTAGAAGAATGAAGGAAGGGAATCTTGTACAAAGGTATAAAATTGGAACAGGACGAGACATGTTAGATGGAGGAAGGATGTTCCAAATGGTGGGGAAGACCAGAACCAGGGCTCATAGTTTAAGGTTAAGGGGTAAACTCTATAGGATAGAGATGAGGAAAAATGTTTTCACCCAGGGAGTGGTGAGCCTGTGGAATTCTCTGTCACAGAAAGTTGTTGAGGCCAAAACATTATGTTTTCAAGAAGGGGGTAGAGATAGCTCTTGTGGCTGAAGATTCAAGGGATATGGGGTAGGGAGGGATTACAGTGTAGTGCTCGATGATCAGCCATGACCATAGATAGATTCTTGCTGACTGAAGGGATGAAACATTATCAGAGAATGTAGAATTGAGGTTAAAATCAGATCAGCCATAAGGGCCGAGTGGCCTACTTTTGTTCCTTGCCCATATGTTGCCTCATACACTTTCACACAATCGAAGACTGTCATTTGTATATTCTACCTGCAGATTAAGCCGCATGTGCAATAGGCCTCATCTGTACAGTGTTTTGTCCAGCCTTTCACCATGATATAGTTAAGATAATGGTCCCATAATCAATCCATTAACTTTGTAAGTTAGTTTATTTAAAGCAAAAAAACACATTACAAGTCGTGAAGCAGACATTACAGCAAGCAAGAATGGACTGCACTGAGGCTCAGTGGTCAGCACTGCTGTCCCACAGCGCCAGGGACCTAGGTTCGATTCCAGCCTCGGGCAACTGTCTGTTTGGAGTTTGCACATTCTCCCCGTGTCTGTGGGTTTCCTCTGGATGTTGCGGTTTCTTCCCACAGTCAAAGGATATGCAGGTTCGGTGAATTGGCCAAACTAAATTGTCCATGGTGTTCAGGGATGTGTGGGTTAGGTGCAGTAGTCAGGGAATATGTAGAGTAATGGGGTGGAGGAGTGGGATGCTCTTTGGAGGGTCAGTGTGGAGGCCTATTTCCACACTGTAGGGATTCTGTGAATTGATCTTGGTCTGTGCAGCTTGCAGGCTGACAGATGACTAACTGGTGGGTAGAATTCAACACCGTACATACACAGGGTTGGATTTTCTTAAAGGTAATGTGTGCACACAGCACACAGCTACTGAACATCAAGGCAAGATAGTTACATTCTCTCTTGTTGGAGACAGTCATTGCCTGGCAGCTGTGTGGCACAAATGTAACCTTATTCATGTTCCAAACCCACATCTCTATCAATAAAATGCTTTGGAACATCCTCAGGTAACAAAAAGTGCTATACATTTGGGGTGGCACGATGGCTCAGCAGTTGGCACTGCTGCCTCACACCGTCAGGGACCCGCCTCAGGCAAGTCTGTGTGGAGTTTTCACGTTCTCCCTGTATCTGTGTGAGCTTCCGCCAGGTACTCTGGCTTCCTCCCACGGTCCTAAAGATCTGCAGGCTGGTAAATTGGCCATGCTAAATTGCCTACAGTGTCCAGGGATGAGCAGGCTATGTGGATTAGCCATTGGAAAATACAGGCATAGCATCTGGGTCTGGATGGAATGCTCTTCAGAGGGGTGGTGTGTACTCGATAGGCTGAATGACCTACTTCCACACTATATGGATTCTGTGATACAAATGAAAGTTACTTCTTTCCATTCTAGCCCTGTAGCATGCAAGTGGTTCTGTCTCATATCCACTCAAGATATGGCAACTCTTTGAAGAAAGGAGCAGCCTCTATTCTTTTGGAAATTACTTCTTCCAATCTGTGTCCTTCACAGCCTTGTAGACAGCAACAATGAGATCGGGAAATAACCCAAAGCTATAATCTTCTGGACTCTTCATTAAACTGTGGAACCTGAAAAGTACAATTAATGTCCAAGTCAATGAAGATATTTCTCAGCAATCCTTAAATACTGAGGTTTAGTACTCAGCAGGCCCCAGGAGTCAAAATAACCGAGTAGATCATTGCTCTGAATTGCTCATAGATGTTACCTTCACATTTCTGGAGGCTTTGATCAAAAAGGTTGCTTACTCCTCTCCAATATACAGCTTAAAATCAGCTCCAACTCCCAACCATCCAGCTGAGAGCGGAGCCCTGTACAAACTGGAACCTGGTCAGTGGGAGCACTGTCACCTCTGTCTCAGAAGCTTTGTCTATTTAAACCAGTGTCTTAGTCAGAGAGTCATTCAGCACGGAAACAGACCCTTCGGTTCAACTCATCCATGCCAACCAGACATCCTAATCTAATTCCATTTGCCATGATTTAGCCCTTATCCCTCTAAACCCTTCCCATTCATGGACCCATATAAATTGTACCAGCTTCCACCACTTCCCCTGGCAGCTCATTCCGTGCATGCACCATCCTCTGCATGAAAAGTTGCCCCTTAGTTCCCTTACAAATTCTTCCTCTATTACCTTAAACCTATATCCTCTAGTTTTGGACTGACATACCCTGGGAAACAGACCTTGGATATTCACCTTATCGATGCCCCTCATGATTTTATAAACCTCCAGAAGTGCACCCCTCAACCTTCAACGCTGCAGGGAAAGTAGCCCCAATCTATTCAGCCTCTCCCTGTAGCTCAAGCCCTCCAATCCCGGCAACATCCTTGCAAATCTTTTTTTGCCCCCTTTCAAGTTTAAGAACATTATTCTGATAGTAGGAAGACCAGAACTGAGCCTTGTATTCTCAAGGTGTCCTCACCAATGGTCACTTTGGTGGACAGCCAGAACATGACATCCCAACTCCTTTACTCAACGCACAGACCAATAAAGGCAAGTGTACCAATCACCTTCGTCACTACCCTATCTATCCATTGCTTCACTTTCAAGGAACTGTGAGCCTGCACTCCAAGATTTCGTTGCTCAGCAACACTGTCCAGGAACCTGCCCTGATTTGCCTTCCCAAAAAGCAATGCCTTTCACTTACCTAAATTAAACTCCATCTCCCACTCCTTGTCCATTGGCCCATCTGAACATGCATTGATCATACATTACAAACCAGAACATATGGAAGACATATGTGAGACACAACTGCAGAATTGTGTCCAATTGTGGTCTGCTTATTAGATTAGATTACTTATAGTATGGAAACAGGCCCCTCGACCCAACAAGTCCTCACTGACCCTCCCAAGAGCAACCCACCCAAACACATTCCCTTACACCTAACACCATTTGAGGAAGGATGTGGTGGCACTGGAGGCTGTTCAGATGATGTTCCCCAGACTGATCCCAGGGATGAAAGGGCTGTCCTATGAGGAGCAGTTAAATAGCTTGGGCTTGTACTCACTGGAGTTCAAAAGAATGAAGAAGGATCTGATTGAGGGATAGAAAATGTGAAAGGGGATTGAGAAGGTGGATATTGAATAGATGCCTCCCCCCTTGCGGGACAGTCTGGAACAAGAGGTCATCGATATAGAGTGAGAGGCGGTAGGTTCAAAACTGAAATGAGGAGAAACGACTTCTCCCAGAGGGTTGTGAATCTGTGAAACTCAATGCCCCAGAGTGCAGTGGAGGCAGAATCAATCAACAGGTTCAAGAACGATGTGTTCCTGATGAAACGTGAGATAAAGAGCGATGGGGAGCAGGCAGGAGAGTGGAATTGAGACCAGGATAAGATCAGCCACAGTCATGTTAAATGGCGGAGTGGGGTTGAAGGGCTGAATTGCCTCCTCCTGCTCCTAATTCCTGTGTTGAGCACACAGTCAAGGATGACACTGCAAAACTGAGGGAGCTGTTGTCTTTCAGGTGAGGTACAAAACAGAGATCCTGCCTCAAAGCAAGCCTCATTAATGTGACAACGATAATGATCCCTGATTGCTGTCCAGCCTCAGCCTTCCCCAGTCTGGACTTCATTGGACTCCAGCCCCACAGCAATCTGGTTAACTCTAGGTGCCTTCTGAGAGGCCACAGCAAGGCCAGCAGTTCAAGGGCAATTAGTCTTGGGTAACAAATGCTGATCGATGCCAGTGACACCCACCTCCCAGAAAACAGAATGCAACAGAGATTGGTGTCAGCCAAAATTGTCAGATCAGACTCCCAATGAGATGGGGAGATGGTTCAAATGAATTCAGCTCAGTATGGAACAGGTCCCCACTTGTTAGCACATCATCACTGACAAAATAAGGGGAGAAAACAGAAAAATAAAGGTGAGAACACTCGAATGTTGGAATATCACTGAGAATTCAGGCAACTGAAGGAAGATATGAAGACCTGCAAAGGAAGACAAAAAGGAAGCAAGAGTTAAAAAAAATGATTGAGAAAGAGACCTGCAAGGGATCACAAGAATAACACAAATGTTTTACAAGAAAATTAGAAAATCAAGGCAGCTCCAGTGCAATGTGAGCCCTTTAATAACAAACTGGTAATTCCCTGAATGAGACTAAGGGAATGGCTGATATGTACAATAATTAGTTGTGTCAGTCTTCACAGTAAAGGAACGGGATAATGCAGCTTCCACTCCAGGGAGGTTAGTAATGAATGGAAGATGGGAATTCATGAAACTTGATACTTGCCAGAAAACAGCATTGGAGAGTGAGCAGCTCTAAAGGCTGACAGATCTCCAGGACCTTAGGGGTTTAAAGGAAGGTGGGGGAGAAGAAGTTTCAGAGGCTTTTCCCATCAGATTCCAAAGCAGCAACGATTCCTTTAGTTTGGAAAATGTCTTGCTGTAACTCCACGGGTTGAAGAAAGATGAGCGAAGGAACCGAGGAAATTATATCCTGGTCAATCTAACATCTCTTTTCGGGGCTTCATTGGAATCTATAATTAACAGCCGAGAGAATGAACATGTAGAGAATTGGAAATAGCCCACATAGATTTGTGATGGGTAAGTTCTAACTAACAAACCAAATGTATTAAATAAAATAGTTGATAGGATGGATAGGCTTATCAACTTTCAGAAGTACTCGATCATTTACCACAAAACAGTCTGCTGACCAATATTAAAACCCATGGGATTGAAGATGAATGTTTGACTTGGTTCAGAGGCTGGTTTAGTGACAGACAACAGAGAAAGAAAGTGACGAATGGTATTCCACAAGGATTCTGTGGTGAGGCCTTAACTACTTACTGCATGTATTAATGAGGATCATAGTTCCACATTGAGACAAAGACTGATGGAATAGTAAGTGGTGAAGATGGCGTTTTTGTTTAAAACTTACTTGGAGGGTGTTGCTGTCTGGGCCAGATTCCTTGTTGCCCTAGAGAATCATAGAATCATTATATGGTGTGGAAGCAGGCCATTCAGCCCATCAAGTTCACACCAACCCACCAAACAGCAACCAGTCTAGATCAGCCCCTCCTTGTAATGCTGCATTTCCCATGGCTAATCCACACTCACAGAGCTTGTGAGTCCATTCAGTATTTCAACAACAATAGGATAGAAACGTTTACAACCCAGCTGGTGCGTGTGATCCGGTTTGTTTACCTTCTCCCAGAATGTGGAGGATGAGGAAAAGTATTGCCAAGTGGTCTGGATCTGTGAGAATGCTGGCAGCCTTTACTCGACTGCGGGCCTATCGATGGAACCTGTAGATGGAAGGTTGACCTGTGTGATTTTCCGGGCTGCGTTGATCACTCTCTGCAACCGTTTCTGATCTTGAATGGTATAATTGCCATTTCAAGTAGTGATACATCCAGACAGAATGGTCTTGAATGCGCACCCCTAAAAGTTAGCAGGAATTTTCACCATCATGCCATTATTTAATTAACTATGCTACTTAACTATGTGATCTGCCTATTGCTCACAAGACGAAGCATTTCACTGTGCCTCGTCATACGTGACAAAAAATCAATTGATCCCAATTCAGTTAAAAACTTTGAAGTGGAATTTACAAGAGAAAGAGCACGTATTGTCAGGCAGTGGTGCTCGCCACTATGACACCCATTCCGCATCGGAGATCGAAACGTCTAACTCCTTATTCCCAGACTGGGTCTCTGCTTTAGAATTCCCAAGTAGGGACAGATTCTTCCAAAATCTACCCTGTCAGGTCCCTGGAGAATTTGAAATGTTTCAGTGAAATCTCCTCCCAACCTTCTAAATTCCAGGGATGAGATCTACAATCTCCTCCTGGCTTCCCAGAGAATCTGAGGATAAATCCCGTTCCTCACCCAGTCCCCCTCTCAATCATGAGACAATCCTCTCAACCTGTCAGATGAACTGTTGCTGGGCTTGATCATCTCAGTAACAGTTTCAAGGAGGGAAGGAGAAAGAAAGACTCATTCTGCTTTGCATCAATGCTATAAGTTGAAAAAGCAGGAAAATATTGCCACCAAGTATTGTTCACATACTCTTTCTATTCATCAAAGTGCTGGATGAGGTTTCTTATGAATTTCAGGCCGTCACTGATGGTGTCCTTATATTCTTTATTTTGCCTTGTCTCTTGTTCATGTCATTTAGGAGAATGGAGTCAACCGAGAAGGAAATGAACAACAAAGTTTGTTTTCTCTGTTGATTGAATTCACCTTGCTTGCTCCTCTGATCACCTGAAGAAGGGGTGAGGCTTGTGTACTATAATAAACCTGTTGGACTATAACCTGGTGTCGTATGAGTTTGTGTTCAGTAAAGATAGGAAAGAGAGAAAATTGCGAGAAGTGGTGGGATTGTTCTGGAGCCAGACATTGCTGACCAACCTTAGGCCCTGAGATATGATGGAGATGAAGGGTGAACTGTGCCGGGCTTTAACTCACTGTTACCAGAGTAAAACAGGGATTACCCATTTCACAAAAGAGTAAATGGAACTAACAAACCAGGTGCATGTGAAACACCCACTCTGTCCCTGAGAGAGGGGGGACAAGAACAGGGACATTCTCAGACAGATAGGATGCTAAAAATGGTATCATCCCGAGAGTGAAGGGTGGGGTGGGATAGTGACAGCGACACCCGCCCCCCCCCCAACCAAGAGAGTGAGGAAAGTAACACTGACACATTTAAAACTGTATTATCACAAGTGAGAATTCAAACAGCCACCCACTCCGTCATACGGTGTTGAAGATGCACTGTCCTCATCAAAATATGTTTGCAAACCTCTTCACAACACGAAAGGGGAGAGAAACATTGGAAACTGTATTATCACGAGTGAGGGTCCATTTAAAACTTGGACCATGATGTGAAATGTTCTCAGCCGCAAACAACACTGGTGTATTGATATCATTATCTTATTAAGCAATATTAAAACTTCGGCCAAATATTTCCTGCAGACAGTGTATTTAAAATATCAAGAGGCTTCCCACATTGTTGGTTTGATCAGTGACGTAGCAAGGAAGCAGCAGCTGCCCCATGAACTCCAACAAAAGAATGAGAACAGGCTCTTCATACAGAGCTGGCTCCCGAGAATCCAATTCAACAGCAGGGATCGAAGAACAAGGAACAATACAGCACAGGAACAGGCCCTTCGGCCCTTCAACCTGTGCTCACACATTGTGCCCTTCTATACTGAAACTATCTTCATCAACAGGATTCGTATTCCCTCTATTCCCTTCCTATTCATGCATTAGTGCAGGTATTTCTTGAATACTTCTATTGTGTCTGCTTCCACCCCCTCTTCTGGCAGTGTGTTCCAGTTACTCAACTCCCTTTGTGTGAAATACTAGCCTCACACATCTCTTTTAAATTCCCCCCTCCCGCCGCACCTTGAACCTCTGTCCCCGAGTAAGTGACCCCTCCATCCTGGGAAAAAGCCTCATATTTTCCACTCTACCTATGCCATTCAAAACTTAATAAACTTCTATCAGGTCATACCTCATTTTCCCTCATTCTGGTGAAAACAAACCCAGTGTCTCCAATGTTTCTTCAGAACTAAAATCCCCCATACCAGACAATATCCTGGTAAACATTTTCTGCACCATCTTCAAAACATCCATATCCTTCTGATGGTGTGGCGACCAGAACTGTATACAATATTCCAAGTGTGGACTAACTAATGTTCAATAAGCTGCAGCATGACTTGTCTATCCGTGTACTCAATGCCCCTTCCAATGAAGGCAAGCAGGCCATAAGCCTTTTTCACAACCTTACCTCGCTGTGCTGCCACCTTTAGTGATCTGTGAACAGACACACCCAGATCTCTCTGCATATCAATACTCCAAAGGATTCTGCCATTCACTGTATAATTCCCACCCGTACATCACCTTTCAAAATGCATCACCTTACATTTGTCTGGATTAAACTACATCTGCCATTTTTCAGTCCATGCATCCAACTGATCTATATCCTGCTGTATCCTCTGACAATCTTTCTCATTATCTGTAACTCTACCAATTTTTGTTTCCACTGTAAACATTTAATTAGCCCAGCTACACTTTCCTCTAAATCATTTATGTAGACCACATACAGCAGAGTTCCCACCACTGATCCCTGTGGGACACTAGGAATCACAGCCCTCCATTTTGAAAACCATCCTCTCATCACTGCCGTCTGTCTCCTCTGACTCAGCCGGTTCTGTATCCAATGCTGGGAACATTTTAGACAAGACACCTTGTTGCCAGATCGTTACTGCAACTTGATCCAGTTCATTCAGAAAGAGAAAAATGACAATGTGCAGATTGGAGAACTGACCCCTACACCTGGGCCTGAGGCAGGGGCCCAAGCTCCAACACACTGGCCTCACTTCACACCAGCCTCCACACAGAGTGAAGTCATGAAGTTCAGCCATCAATCCCTCTGGGACCGGGACGGGGTGAGGGAACAGGGGCAATGTTGAAAAGTCAATAAGGAGTAAAGCAAGATGGAGAGAGTGTGTTGGAAAGTGTTTGATGGAGGAACCATTCTTTGTGATACCCAATACTGACATAGTCCATGCATATCACATAATGAACAAAACAGCACACCGTGAAAACAATCAAAAAGTCTTATCATAGCACTTTTTTTGAAAAACCATAACATGCAGGACTTTTTTTATTGTGGTGTGATCAGTATTATGGTCCAAAGATCCTCGCAGAGCCCCAGTTTATTTGTACTGTTAAATAATGTGGGGATACAGATGGGGGGCTGGGGTTATCCTGATGAAGGAGCAGCGCTTCAAAAAGTTATGATTTCAAATGAACCTGTTGGGCTAGAACATGGTGTTGTGTGACTTCTGACTTTTTATTGTTCGGGCAGAGTGAAACAGCTGCCTTCGCATAACTATAGAGTACTTGCACTGCAACTGAGGATTATGGGTAATTACTCCATCCATTGGCCATGAACAAACCCGGAGTCATTCCAGTGGATTTCAGTGGGAATGCCCTGTCAGTTGCTTCCTCGATATTACTTGATTCACCACCACTCTCTCCAGGGCAATTAGGGAAGGACCGACACATCAACGCCCCCCCGCCACCATCTCAGGAGAAATCAAAATAAATGGCGTATAATTCAAATGATCAAACTGGTGAGGCTTGAATTCATCTCTTTGAAAGATTGGAGTCTCGGCCAGAAATAGAGCCATGACATGAATGAACCTGGTTTGTCAGACAGGAAGGTGGAGTGTCCTTCAGATTGACACTGGGATCAGCAAAAAATGAATTACACTCAAAGATCTAACAAATGGCTATCAAACTGTGCCCCCAAACTGCAGAGAACAGCACTTTAGGCTCCGCGTGCCCATCTCCATCCTTGCCTGTTGCCCTTCCCTAACGGTCCTGGAGAGGGCGGTGGTGAACCATGAGATTCTCGAAGAGGATCTGACAGAGGGACAAGGTCATGTCCTCGGCCTGAGCACAACTGCTTGACCTGCTGTGCTTTTCCAGCGCCACACTTTTTGACTCTGAGCACAACGATCCCTCAGAAGAATGAGCTGTGACACAAGAGGAAACGTGGGAGTGTTGGAAAGGCACCGGCAGCCTGGTCAGCCTGCAGAGGGGCAGAAACAGATTTGATGAATGAGCTGATATCCTCCCGAGCTGAGATGCTGACTCAGGCTTTCAGAGCCACACAGTTTACATTGTTACTGACCGTGGCTCCATGGGCAATGCTCCTGCCTCATCATCAAAATGGTCATCGGATTGAAAGCCACCTCAGAAATGAGAGCATAGAATCCAGGCTGAGACTGCGGTGCACTGCGGTGCACAGTCTCTGGCACCATCATTTGAGGCTCCACCACCACCACAGGAGGCTTGACAAGATCTCATTCTGAAGAGATTCCCTCAGGTATCCTGCTCAAAGGTGTTTGATATGCTTTCTTTCATTGGTCAGAGTATTGAGTACAGGAGTTGGGAGGTCATGTAGCAGTTGTACAGGTGATTGGTTAGGCCACAATTGGAATATTGTGTGCAATTCTCGTCTCTTCCTATCGGAAAGATGTTGTGAAACTTGAAAGGGTTCAGGAAAGATTTACAAGGATATTGCCAAGGTTGGAGGATTTGAGCTACAGGAAGAGGCTGGGCAGGCTGGGTGTGTTTTCCCTGGAGCATTGGAGGCTGAGGGGTGACCTTATAGAGGTTTACAAAATTATGAGGGGTATGGATAGGATAAATAGGCAAAGTCTTTTCCCTGGGGTCGTGGAATCCAGAACGAGTGGGCATATGTTTAGGGTGAGAGGGGAAAGATATAAAAGAGACCTAAGGGACAAATCTTTCACACAGAGGGTGGTATGTGTATGGAATGAGCTGCCAGAGGAAGTAGTGGAGGCTGGTACAATTGCAACATTTAAGAGGCATTTGGATGGGTATATGAATAGGAAGGGTTTGGAGGGATATGGGCCGGGTGCTGGCAGGTGGGATTGATGGGGATTTGGGATATCTGGTTGGACTGAATGGTCTGTTTCCGTGCTGTACATCTCTATGACTCTATGAATAGATTTGTCTCGTCATTTGTTTCCTGTCAGTGGGACTCACCATCTTGTCCGTGAAAGTAACTGCACTGTGCTCACAGCTTTCAATATCCTGAGATGATTAAAAAAACTGCACCAGCAAGAGTTCTCTCTCCATTATCATGTAAAAGTGGAGCAATGAGCAAGTGATAATACACACTGAGCGCAAACACTGAAGCTTCAGCTGTAAGGCTTTTTGCACCATGTTAACCTGCTCTCTGGGCATTTCCTTCCAATGTCCGAGATGGTTATCAGGCTGGGATGGAGGCTGACAGATCACATGGAATCCTTCAGACAAGGTACCCAAGGGCACAGTCCAGGCTTGCTGCAAACATTGGCCTTCCTTCCATTGAAGGGCTGGGAGTTTGTCAATAGCGGTTTCCAGAGCACATCCTCCCTGGAAATATCACAGACTTTACTGAAATGGGATGAACTGAAAAAAGAGATAGAAATGGGAAGAATTAACCAGACAAGGGTGAGCATCAAGAGAGGTGGGAGCGTGTGGGAGATTCAATGCCATTAAAGAAATCCCAACTGGGTTACACAAGAAAATCTCAAATCGTTACCAGGAGAAAACAAGGAGAATCCTCACTGACATAAACATGCTGAGAGTCAGAGACCCTGAGCCTCCGGTGCCTGACTCTCTCTGAGGCATTACAGTCAAGGACTGTTCATGTGTCAATAAAGGGAGACTTGGTGACATGGGGTTATATTATAATCAATGATCGGAGGGGTACAGATTAAAGATAAATGGCCAAAGGTTAAGAGGGAACATAAGGAAAACGTTTTGACCTGAAGGGTGGTGGCAGTCTGGGACTCACTCCCTGTAAGGGTGGTTGAGGCAGGAGCTCTCCCATAACATTGACGTATTTTGATGTGCAGCTGTGATGCCAAGGTATACAGGGCTACGGGCCAAGTACTGGAACATGGAATTAGAATAGTGGGTGGTTGTTTTGACTGGTTTTGGCTCATTGGGGCAAAGAGCCTCGTTCTTGTAGACCTGTTGTAGATGTCTGACTCTGCCAGGACTCCAGCAATGTGGCTGACCCTTACCTGCCATTTGAAAGGCCGAGCAAGCTACTCAGTTTCAGGGCAGTTAGGGATGGAGAACAAATGCTGGTCTTGCCAGTGACTCCCACATCCCAGAAAAGAATAGATGGGTTCAGTGATAACACCGTCACCTGAACCTGCAGGTTTCAAACCCCACTCCAGACACTGGAGCACTATCCTGAGGCTGGCAAAGGCAAAGATGCCATCTGCTGGATGATCGGTTAAACCACTGTCCTCTCAGGTCGATGTGAATATAAGGGCTTTGAGACCATCTCAGGGAAACTCTCCCCAGTGTGCTGGCCAATGCTTCTCTTATAACCAATGGCATTAAAACAGATACATAAACAAAATACTGCAAATCTCAAATTGAAGCTCGATGCTGGAGAAAGGGAACAGGTGCAGCCTCTGTGGGGAGAGGAGGAGTTAATTTTTTGTTTTATCAAAAAGGCAGCACATTTTTATTTTATTTTATGTTGTCTTACACTATTTTATTTAAATCTCGTTGAAAAAAAATTAGCCCGCTTGATTGGTACCACATCCACACACATCTATTCCCTCCACACCGACGCTCAGTAACGGCTCTGTGTATTATTTACAAAATGCACTGCAGAGATTCACCAAAACTCCTGAGACAACATCTTCCAAAGTCATGATTACTTAAATCAAGGACAAAGGCAGCAGATACAATGGGAACATCACCCCAGCAAGTTCCCCTCCAAGCCATTCACTAGATTGACTTGGAATTATAACACTGTTCCTACATTGTCACTGGGTCAGAATCCTGGAATTCCCTTCCTAAATGCATTGTGGATCTACCTACAGCACACAGACTGCAGGGGGTCAAGAAGGCAGCTAATCACCGCCTTGTCCAGGGCAATTAGACATGGACAGTAAAAAGGCTGGGAAAAGTAAGAGTAGGCGTGCTTAAGGACCAGAAAGTGAGACTGTGATGTTTCAGTTTTTCCTGAACATTGGTGTGACCACATCTCAAATACTGAGGGTAGTTTGGTCTCCTTATTGAAGGAAGAATATAAATGCATTGGAGGTGTTTCAGAGGAGTTTTACTCAATAGATCCCTGGAATGAGTGGGCTGTGTGATGAGGAAAGGTTGGAAAGACTGGCCTTGTTCTCAGTGGAGTTTAGAAGAGTGAAGGGTTTTCCTGTCCCACAGTATTCTCCAACTCCCTATCTGCCTCCCTCATGGGTCATCCCTTATTGAACTGTGCTGTCCTGAGGCCGATAACTTCCTTCTGGAACAAAGTCTCCAGGTATCTCCGCCCCTCCCGAAT
Source organism: Hemiscyllium ocellatum (assembly GCF_020745735.1). Lineage (NCBI taxonomy): Eukaryota > Metazoa > Chordata > Chondrichthyes > Orectolobiformes > Hemiscylliidae > Hemiscyllium > Hemiscyllium ocellatum. The sequence goes on from NC_083409.1 coordinate 16,610,272, forward strand.
GTATCATTTTTTTCAACTCAGCCTCCAAATGGGAGTTCCGGTAGTTTTATACATTCACTACACATGTATTTACACTGAATCATTTCAATTAAATAAATATATTGAGCTCACTTACAAATGAAAAATATCCATTCCTTCATTGGACCAGTAATTGTCTTCAATCTCTGTTTTGAAGTTTCATTACTTTCAATTTATAAACCTTCCCTAATGGACATGTCCTGAAGCAATCTATTTAGACAGTCCCTCATACTGAACAATTCCCAGCTGATCTGCTTACCAGACTCCTATTCTCTGGTTTATCATTTTATTTCATTCAAACCAAGTGCATGTGCAGGCTCCCAGCAGCTGAAGTGACAGTTCCAAATCAGTTTGGAAAAGCAAAGGTAGGCTCCGTCCCCGAATTCCCCGAACTTCCACACTGACCAAACTTCCCAGCATTCCCCTCTGTGTTGGCTGCACTCAGTGCTAGCTGCAGTATTAAGGCTGCCCTGTATTTATACTGTTTCTGATTTATATCACTCCATTCTGTTGTGCTGTTGTTCAGGATCTGGGTTAAGCTCACTAATTTCTCAGTGGAGAGCTTCCTTTCTTCAGCCTGAGAGAGACATTACATGTGCAACCAGCAAATGGGACTTCAATGTTGGAATCTGTTTTCAGGATTGATGGGCTCGATGGTTTGATTCAATGAGATGAGATATGAAGTACCTGTGACTCTTGTTGCCATCCAACCTTCTCTGTCTAACCTCTTCAGGATTCGACATTTCAGGTGTAACCCTTCTTCAGGACTCAGGGTGGGTGTTGGGGGAGCTGTGTGGTGAGGTGGGGAGAGGTTGAGAAAGGTAGAGAGTATGACCTGATTGGTTGATGGGAGAGATGAATCTGGATGGCGTTATCGCGAATAGTATGAAATTGAGTAATTTTGGTGTGGGGAGGGGCAGCTGACAGGGATGTTCCCTGTTGCCCCTACTGTTTACCTTGGTGCTTGAACCACTGGCAGGGACTGTCTGAAAAGACCCTGAAATAACGGCACCGAAGGTGGGAGTTGGGGAAACAAAAATCACTCTCTACACGGACAATGTCCTCTTGTTTTTAGCTAACTCTGAAAAGTCCATACCCTGGCTAATAAAAAAAATTAAATTATTCATCAACCTTTCAGGATACAGCATAAATTTTCCAAAATCGGAAGTCCTGCCTGTGGGAGATTGGTGCAGGTACTGAAACTGGAGGATGGAATGGAGTTTCCTTTTAGATGGTCCCAGAAAGGTTTTCCCGATCTGGGAATTTTTATTACCCCTCACTTCCCGCAACTGTATGGAGCTAACCTTATGTCACTGTTTGAGAGGGTAAAGCAGGACTTGCAGCGATGGGAGGGAATACCCAGATCATGGCTCGGCCGTATAGCCTTGATTAAAGTGAATGTTGTTCCTTGGTGGTTCTATCCTGTGAGGATGCTCCCTTTGTTATTACCCAACCAGGTGCTGCGGAGGTTTGTGGGATGGCTTGGGTCATTTATTTTGCGCTGTCGGTGCAATTTAATTAAATTTACCAAATTGCAACTTCCGCAGGATATGGAGGGTGGGCGGTGGACCTCCCAGATCTGAAGAGTATCAAAGCAGCACCCTGTTGCTATGTGTAGTTGAATAGGTGCGTAATGACTCAAAGTCGATGTGGCTTGATGCAGTGGCCTCGCAGGTGAGATGTCCCTTTAGAAATTTACTGTTCATGCAAATTAGGTCAGAAATACGAAATCCCTAATTGGGATCTTTTCCGATATTTCCAGGTTAGGGATTACATACAGAAGAAGACTACGTTCTTGACCCAGCCCAACAAGTCGGATATAGAATGAAGAGTGCTCCGATGAGGGGGCACTCTTTCAGTTAGTACCTCATATCATCTGCAGAGAGGGAATGCCTTGGGGGAATTGGAGAGAGTCAGGGAGATTTGGAATCAGGAGGTAAGGGAAGAAATCTCATCAGAAATGTGGGACAATGTATGAGGGAATGTAAAAAAAAATCAATCTACAATAAGGCACAAGCAATGCAATTGAAGATCCTCCCCAGGACCCAAATGGAGCCAGAGAGGTTAGCAAAGTTTAAGAAAGGGTCTTCCCCGAAATGTCCCAAATGTAAAAACAGTATTGACATCCTTACGCATTGCTTTTGGTCCTGTTACAAGATCTGTGGATCGGGGGGGGGGCATAGTGAATGAGCTGGAGACAATCCTGGGAATGGAAGTTTGGGAGGATCTGGTGTCTGTCCTTTTGGGAACGATCGAAACTTCCCTCTTTGCGTGAGCACGGGAAGAGGTTATTCAACATTCTTTCACATTGTGTGAGGAAGGACATCCTAATGAATTGAATATCAGCAAAGTCTCCAGGTCTTTCAAGGTGGCACAGACTTGTGATGGAGTACATCCCTCAAGATTACCTGACAGTATGGGGCACCACAGAATGGAGCAATTTTATAAGACATGGTGGTCCTTTCTAATTTACATCAACATGGATCTGTCGGCAGTACTGATTAGGGCCTTTATAGAGGCACGAGGGCTGTATGTGGTGGTCCGGGGATCACGGGGATTTGGTGGGTGGGAGGAGGGTGTGGTCTCATAAATACGGGTATAATCACTGTTGCTCCTGTGGACGGGAGCTTTGATGGAGAGTGCGGCGAGTGGAGTCATGTAATATAGTACAATTTAATTTTAGTGGATTGTAATTAAATTTAGTGTTATTTTATTTAATTTGAGTTTGTGCTGATTTGTTTTAATTTAAGCAAATATGAGACAACTATCTTGAACAACAGCCGGCAGTTTATTCACATTACTGCATTATAATATAATATTTTTTCAATAAATATTTACTAAAAAAAGAGGAACATTCGAGAAAATTAACAGACAGAAGCACCATGCAATAGAAATGATCAGGAGTGGTGAGAAAGGAGGGAGAAAAAGAGATTCCTGTAGTATGGAGAGAGAGAGAGAGCAAAAGAGAATGAGTTCTGAAGGGGAGAGAGAGACAGTTCTGAATGAGAGTGAGAGAGAGAGAGAGAGAGAGAGAGTTCAGAAGAAGTTCTGAATTAGTGCAAGTGATCTCAAAAGCTGCTCAAAGTTTTCAACGTTTTCCTGAAAATCACAAATACAGTCCATTTACATGAATAAAAATCAATTGTCCTTTCTGAAATAATTTAAAACCAAAAAATAAAATCAAGACTTATAATGAAGTAAGTGCAAGTATTTAAAATCCTCAATACATCTGCCTTCCACTTCAGTCATGCAGATATAGTCCTCCTCACTCAGAGGGAGTATTCAGTGTCTGCTATCAGCCATTGTTCAGAGTCTCAGAGCTAACATACACCAAACACATATCATTGCACCACTAGATATACTTTTTAAAAAGGTAAACGTAAGTGTAAATACAAATGCAAAATTGAATGTGCAATCTTCTTTGAATTCAAGTCCATGCTGCAGTTTGGATAAATAAATGGGATCTGGTTGTATATAAATAGGTCAGGAGAAAGGTTGGCACTTCTGGTATCCACATCCTGCCAATCGGCTGACTCCAGTAAGGATCGATATCCCAAACCACCTACTTATTGAGGAAATTTTATGCCAGATGTCAAAACTCAATCAGAGAGAGGGGTTTAGAGGCCGAGGTGGATTCTCTTCTGCTCGGGGCATGAGGTTTGGTTTTTTTCTGGAGTCCATAAATTGGCCGATGGCATGGCCCATGTTAGGATAACATGAGTTTTAACTGTTGCCCCTGAATCTGATTCAGTACATTTATTGTGTCTTTTATCAGAACTTCAAAAATATAATCTGCCAACTGCATCTTCACACAAAGCTCATCCTCATCATAATTCACCCATTGGGCTTCCTCCTCATAAAGCTCTTGAACCTGCCAGAAAAAAAACAGAGGGGGTGTTATTGTTTTTATATCAAGATTTATTTGTTACAGCTCTTTCCTCTCATACTTAGCAGTGTTTGCCCTGAAATCACTCAGACTACAGGCCTCCCATTTTCCTTGTGTCCAGTATCACACAAGTGGCCATTCCCACACAGCAAGTGGAGCTTGGACAGGAGTTTTGGAGTGCTCGCTGTGAGATCAATGGAGAGTCACTAGTTATTCTTGGACAAAACAATACCAAGGCTGAGAAGGTTAAGGACTGGCTACATAAATTAGGTCTGACCTGAATATTTCCAGCATTTTTTACTTTTATTTGATAAACGAGGCCTGCATTCTCTTGAGTAAAGATGACTAGGGGATGGATCTATAGAAGTGACTGAGATGATTAAACGATTTGACAGCGAAGGAAGTGAGAAACTAGTTCCTTTGGTGAGGCATGCCAGAAATAGGGCATGCAGGAAAATAAGACTTAGGTTGATTAGGGGGACGATGTGAAGAAGTCTTTTGCCACACAAACAATACTAAAATAATCTGGTTCCTTCCAGCCTTAAAAACTATTGTGACTGTTACAGCATTTCAATACGAGTGTTGACAGATATTTGTAAGGTCAAATAACAGTTCGGAAAAGTTAGGAGATCAATATACAGAGGTAGATACAAATCAGCTATGATGAGGAGTACGAGAACAGACTGAAGGGTGCTGCTGGCTTAATCCTGTTCCTACCTGGTTTTGAATTTGATTACAATGCCACAACTCCTCAAACCAGTGAGATCAATCACCAATATTGCCAGTAACATAATAAACGAGTGGAGATGTTTCACTCAGTATGCACAACCAGAAAGGAATACCCACCACAAGGAAAGAGCTGGTGAGTGTAACTGAATTACACGTTTTAACTTTAGGCTGGCCCTCTGCCCTGGTGTAGCTGTGGCCTGACGGTATCACTACTTGAGCTGGTCCAGAGCAGAGACTTCCAACCTTTGCCTAATGGACGCACACTATCAGCTGGAAATGTTTGATCCAAAGAGGGAAAAAAAGCAATGATTTGAAATTTTTGGCAAACCAAGCACCCAATTTTTTAAAACTTCAGTGTTGGGATGCATGTTGCCCCACCCCCCACCCCATTTCTCTTTGGAAAGATATTTGTCTTGAAGTGCTACAGCCTGCGTGTTGAAGGTACTCCCACAGCACTGCAAGCTCAGGGATTCCAGGAGATTAACCATGTAAATATAAAAGGAAAGGTGATATCTGACCAAGACAAGGTGGTGGTGTGGCCTGAAGATAACGGTGTTCTTACAGACCTGTTAAACTCATCAATCTGCTGACACATGTTGTGCTGTGACACACCAACACATGGGGAGGACTGGAAAGGTCTGCAAAAACTGTCTTCTAATTTTTCTATACTTTTCATTTTGGACTCAAATGGGGATAAAGCAATTTTAAAACCCAAGGATTGTTCAGGGATTGCTGGCACTTTTCAGTAGCAAGTTCCCTGACACGCACTAAGTGCTACTCACTTTCAAACAAGCTCCAGCCAAGGACTGTGCTCAATGGGAGCTTCAGTCAATAGTTAGTAGCTAACTAGTCACTAGGCCACAGACAAATATCCTTCGGACAAAAACGGAGATTGGCTCCCAGGTAGCTGATCAGCCGAGGCTGTATACAAGTGAATTGAGAAATCACCAGATCTCCACAAGTTGAGGATCTGTCTCCGCAGTGAAAAGTCTGAAGAAAACCAGCTTCTTTTCTCTTCAGCACTTGCTGTAAGCTGTGGCTATTAATTGAGAAGTTACAGACTTGTACACATGTGAACTAGTCACCCTGTGCCTCCTGAAAACAAATGGAAGCATCTGGAGAAGGAAGATCAAGGAACAGCATTCTGATCAGCACAAGGATTATCTCAAGAAAAGCGATCAATAGGTACCATGGAAGTACGTTCCCAGTCTTTCTCTTTATGCAAAACACCCAGTGCACTTTGTCCCTGTGTTTCTATCTGTGTATGTGTAATGAGGAATGCATGTGGGAGGGGTTGTTAGTTTTAGTTAGTAGTTATATGCCAGTGGTTGGTAATTATTTGCATTTTTTGTAACAAACTGTAACTCTTGTTAAGCAAAGAACCCTGAACTGTACTTTCTGTAAAACTGGGTCTAAAAGACAGGTAAGTGAGGAACTAAAAGAGAAAATGCTGGACAACCTCAGCAGGTCTGGCAGCATCTGTAAGGAGAGAAAAGAGCTGACGTTTCGAGTCTAACTGACTCTTTTCTCTCCTTACAGATGCTGCCAGACCTACTGAGATTTTCCAGTATTTTCTCTTCTGGTTTCAGATTCCTGCATCCGCAGTAATTTGCTTTCATTAGGTGAGTGAGGAATTCAATCTACTTCTGAATTTCTTTGAAACTTTTGTGGCAACTAATGAATTTCAGCAAATTACTCCAGTGAGGGCCAAGTTTTCAATTCAGTCAGAAAGTTGAAGCATTTTCTGGACAAGTGCAGGATAGCCAGACAGGTCAGCCAAAGACAGATAAAGCCTTTGTCATTTAAAATAATAGAAAATTCAGATGTACAATGAGGTTTCGTAATTGTGATACAATGGTACAATATAAAACTGAACAGTTCCTAAACTGAAGCACCTACCAAAATATGGTCCACCGGATCACGTTGTTTGGTGCCAAATTTCTTCAACTTCTGCCAAGTCGTCTTCTGATGTTGCTCTTCATTCAACCCAAATAACTTCAAAACTTCATTAGAAATGAAGATCTGTGGGTAGAAGCACAGGAGAAATGGCAGCTGTTGCACACACCCTAAATACACAGACAAACCCACTCCCAATCCATTATTCTTCCCTAAAACTGCTCAACAAAGACTTTGATGCTTCGACCTTCTGATTCTTCCCCCATTCAGAATTATGTAAAATTGAATGGAACTCAAAGCATGTTCAATGAAACAAAAATCTGCTTAATGCTTTAAAACTTAATTATAACTGAAATGAATAACATTAGTGAGATCCAAAATCCAAAAGTGAGATACAATGCAACTTTAAGGTAACATGCGATGCTCCCAAATTGAAAGAAGGTTTGAAATGTTCCTTTGCCTAAGAACTTGGCTGAGAAATGATGAATTATTCACTGCATTACATGGTTCAGCACTTTGCCCACAGCATCTTCGAAGAAGCCTCTGCTTCGTCAAATTCCAAAAATGTTCTGCCTTTAATCGTCTGTAGGCAGCCAACTGAAGATCAGCGCTGTGGGAAGTCTCACAATAAATATTGGGGCTGACATGGATTCATACAGCGCTCCCAGCATTTCAGGATGGTCAAATCATTCTCAATTTAACAGATGAGTGCTTCAAAGCTATATGACCTAGCCACTGACCACTGCCTCACATGGCTCCAGGCAGGAAGATTTTGATAGGTTTCTCGGCTAACACCATCAAAGGCAAGTAACATGCACAGAAATGTTGGTGTGTGAAACAGTTCAGACTGAAGATACATTTGAGTCGAGTTATAAAGACAAAGCAAAGGAAATGAACAGTTCCAAATTTGCTGTGTGGATGAAAAGCTGATTTACACATGCCCATTCTCAGTCCCTGGCAAAGTGCAACACTTCACAAACTGTGCACAAAGGGAAGTCAGACAATGAGTAGGTTGATGTCGACTTTAGACTGTGGTAAAAAGTTCACATTGCAGTGTTGCAAGTCTGCGCTACTGGAAGGAGTCATCCAGTGTACACTTCAATGTCAGTGCCACAAGAAAAGAGAAGTTGCATTGTTGCAATAGTAAAGAACTTGGTCTTCGTGCTGGACAATACTTTGTAACCAATATTCAAGTCACCCACCTTAACCTCAAACTGTCAAAAACAGCATATCACTTATCTCACTTGTACCATGTTGTTCCCAACCTTTGAAGTACAGCCACTATTATAATATCATCAAAAGCTGCAACAAACTTTCACACAGCAAGTTCCCACAAATTAGAGAAATGGTTCGGTAAACGTTTAGCCATAATGACGCATGATTAACCAGGTCCATGAGGGAGAACTTCACTCCTCTTCAAAGTAGCACTAAAAATCTTTTTTAAAAAACTCACCCAAGGTGGAAAATGGGGCCTCACTTTGAAAACAATACTTCAGTACTGCACCAGGACTTCACTTCAGCGTTTGCTTAATCCCCTCTGCTGACTGAGGAAGAGTGCCACTGAGCCATAGCTAACGCTCAGAGCTATTACAGAGTGTCTCCAGTTTGGAGTAAAATGAGCTTCCTCGAGGATCAAAATAAAATGGGTATCCTCAGTTCCTGACCTTACTTCCATCATAAGGTCAGAAGTGCGGATGGTTGCACAATATTCAGTACCATTCATAGACTGTTTCAATATCTGAGGAGTTATGTTCAAAGGCAACAAGATCTGGACAATATGTAGGTTTGGACTGGCAAGAGGCAAATAATATTCGGACCAAAACTGCCAGTCAATGACCATTCCCAGTAGGAGGCCTGTGACCAGTGGTGTGCCACAAGGATCGGTGCTGGGTTCACTGCATTTCGTCAATTACATAAATGATTTGGATGTGAACATGGAACATAGTATGGTTAGTAATTTTGCAGATAACACCAAAATTGAAGGTGCAGTGGACAGTGAAGAAGGTTCAGAATACAACAGGATCTTGTTCAGATGGGCTGAGGAGTGGCAGATGAAGTTTAGTTTACATAAATGTGAGGTGCTGCATTTTGGAAAGGCAAATAAGGGCAGGACTTATACACTCAATGGTAAAGTCCTGGGGAGTGTTGCTGAGCAAAGAGACCTTGGAGTGCAGGTTCATAGTTCCTTGAAAGTGGAGTCACAAGTAAACAGGATAGTGAAGGTGGTGTTTGGTATGTTTGCCTTTATTGGTCAGAGCATTGAGTACAGGAGTTGGGAGGTCATGTTGCAGCTGAATAAGACACTGATCAGGCCTCTTTTAGAATATTCTGTGCAATTCTGGACTCCCTGCTCTTGGAAGGATGTTGTGAATCTTGAAAGGGTTATGCAAAGATTTACAAGGGTGTTGCCTGGGTGGGGGGGTTCTGGTATAGGAAGAGAATGAATTGGTTGGGGTTACATTCCCTGGAGCACCAGAGGCTGAGAGGCGGCTGTGAAAAGATTTATAAAATTATGAGTGGTATGGACAGGGTAAATAGACAAGTCTTTTCCCTGGTGCAGGCAATGCCAAAAATAGAGGGCAGAGGTGAGAGGGAAACATTTAAAAGGTACGTAATGGGCAACTGTTTCATGCAGGGGGTGGTGTGTACATGGAATGGGTTGCCAGAGGAAGTGGAGGCAGCTGGCATAATGGCGATATTTAAAAGGCATCTGGTGGTGTATATGAATAGGAAGGGTTAAAGAGGAAATGGACCAAATGCTGGCAAATGGGACTCGATTTTATTTCGGATAACTGGTCTGTATGGACAAGTTGAACCGAAGGGTCTGTTTCTGAGCTGTCCATCTCTACGACTCCAAGAGACAATTTAACCAATGGCCCTTGACAACCAATGGTATTACCATAACTGAATCTTCCACAATGAACATCATGGGGGTTATCATGGACCAGAAACTCATTTGGACTCATTATATAAATACTTTGGGCTACAAGGGCAGGTCAGAGGCTTGGAATACTGGGGTGTATAACTCACTTCCTAATTCCCCATAGCAAATCCACCGAGTACAAAGCACAAGTCAGGAGTCTGATGGAATACGCCCCACTTGCCTGAATGAGTGCAGCTCCAGTAACACACAAAAAGGTCGCCACATCCAAGGCAAAGGAGCCCACTTGATTGGCACCACATCCGCAAGCAGCCATGCCCTCCACCACACTCCACTCAGTAGCAGCAGTGTGTACAAACTACAAGATGCATTGCAGAAATTCAGAGATCTTTAGCCAGATCCTCCCAAATCTGTGACCATTTAGATCAAGAAGGACAAGAGCAGCAGACCGCCACCTGCAAGTTCCCCTCCAAGCCACTCACCATTCTGACTTCGAAAAATATAATTGTTTCTTCAGGATTGCTGTATCAAATTCTGGGAATTCCCTCCTGAAGGGCATTGTGGGTCTACCTACAGCTCATGGACGGCAGTGGTTACAAAAGATAGCTTACCAGGTTCTCAAAAGCAACTAGGATCGGTCAATAAATGCTGGCCAGCCGGCGATGCCCAGACCCTCTGAGTCATTTAAAAAATGGTCATTGAGGAGTTTAGAATTAAAATGGAGTTCCTTGGTACTCAATGAGCATAGAGGAATTTTTTTTTTCATTCATGAAATGTGGATGTCACTGGCTGGCCAGCCCTTATTGCCCCTTCCTGGTTGTCTTTGAGAAAATGGTGCTGAGCTAGACCCACAATCTCATTAGGGAGGGACTTCCAAGAAGCAGTGACAGATTTCCAAGTCAGGATAGTGACCACTGTTTACAAGTTGAGTCACTCACTTACTCAATCTTCATACTTTAACTCCAACCAGCATCACATTTGTCACATTATTACTGACAAATAGGAAAAAAGGATTACATGGAGTTATTACCTTCACTTCATTTAAATTCTGTGGGTTCCTCGCTCGTTTGAAGAACAAAGAGCTAATTCGGCTTGGCTTCATCCACGGGGCTGGGCTGGCATGGAGGTCGTCAGAAAAGATGTCAGCAAAGATTTCCCTTGTCACATTAAAGATAAGCTGGAAGTAGTAAAAGAGTAACAAAGAAAATATTATATTAGATACGTCCTCTCCACCCAAAAAAAAAGCTTGTTAGATCACGACAGTGAAAATAAAAGGGAATACTGTTCAAAATATATAAAATAACAACTGTTTGATTCACGATCTGAATCAAGGATAAATTTAGAATTTCATTGATTCCAGTAGAGAAGGCAAAAGAGAGATGAGAGAAAGGGTTTAAAAGGATTGCAGAACTAACAAGGCTAGGTGCAGATGTATTAGACAAGATTACCTACATAATACTAAGGAAGGCACCACAACATAAAAGGAGGCAAATCTTTGAAACAAAATGAATGACATCTGTGGGACATGCTGTAAATAGAAAACAAACTATCATGGCTCCAATTATTACCTCCTAAAATTCGACCAGAGGGTTGGAGGGCAGCTAACTCCTCATTCAATAAGAAGAAAAACAGGAATTTCTCAATCAGTTAGTTTTGTGTCATTTGTTGGTAAATTAAGAGTTAACAACATGGAGTGAAAGACGAGCAGTTAAAGAGACAATAGCAATTAGCATGAATTTCTAATTAGCAGGTTGTGAACTAGCAAGCGATTTGACAAGGCTGTATTAGTAAAGGAGCAGATTAGTGGGAAAAAAGTGTACAGGGTTGACATGGATTTTCAGAAAGTATTTCAAGTAGTTACCTCTGAGAAGACCAAAGGCAAAACTCAGGGGCACCTCAAATGAAGGGGAGCACAGTCAAGTGAATAGAGGTAGTTGGGAAAATGCAGGTCAGGGGAAAATAAAGATTTCACACAAGAAAGGTGTGGAGAATGGAAGGGGTCCACAGGAGCCCATACTCAGATTGTCCTTAATTGTTATCGTAATAAACACAATCTTGACTTGGGAATTTAAGAGAAAGGAATCAAATGATTCCAACTTGGGTTGAAGGGACAGAGATGGAACTATACTGCAGTGACAGTTACAGAAGAATATTTACCGGAAGATGGAATTGAAGTTAAGAGTGGGATGAAGTAATACATCGTGTGGATAAGAAAAGGAATTACACCTGAAATGGTAAGATCCTAATCAGATGAGAGCAAAGGCCACATAGACACAAACAATTACAGCCACGTTAAGCTGCATAAGATCTTAGAATACTTTGGTCAACTTTGGGAATCTCAACATCGTGCAAATTCTCAAGATGTTATCAGGAAAAGAGGTACAGACATGATCACAGATTGAGAAGTTCAACTTCTCAGGCTTTCTTTATCTGAAAGTTACGGAATGACCTGTGATTCTAGCTTCTAGATCAAGATTCTAGAGAGTTTTAAGAAGGTGAATAATAATCAAATATTGTATTATCAACCAATGGAAACAGCAATAGAAAGACAGAAACGATAGAGAAATTTTTGAAAAAAAAACCACTGAGTGGCTGGAAGGGACACTATATATTATGTAAATAGAAACGGAATCTACAGATTCTCAGACTGGGCAAAGTTATGACAGATGGGATTTAACGGATAATAGTATGATGATGATGATGATGATAAATTAATAATGGGAGAGTACAAACAGTGGAGGAGAAAGGGGCTTTGGATTTTTAGGGAAGGGGTAAAATGGTAAATTGAATTCAATGCAGTCATCAGGATCGAGATAATGTTTTTAACATGCTCTGTTATACATATCATCAATCAGAGCTGCAATGGAGCACTCTTAACCCATACGTTTCTTGCTTAACAAAGAAAAAATAATTTGGTTTTCAAATGCAAAATCTGGGTCTCACCTCACAATAAGCTCTTCTGCTGACACTCTCATCATCCTTCCATTTAGAATTCACAAAGTCTGGGGGTATTTGCAAATCCCCCAAATCATGGCCAAGTTCCTGCCATTTGTACAGCTCCTCAGCCGCTCCATGAACCAGTGTCACAATCTCGACTGCATCTTCAGCAAAAGCAAAGTTAATTTCCCCTTGGATTTTTCGGGGCACATCTTTTCGGGACTGGGGCTCCTGCACTGGGCTGCCCTGTTGCAAAGTACACATACTTTTGGTCAATCTAGATACTGAAGGTCAGGACCAAAAATGATGGAATTCATTTCAAAACATTAATGAACAATACATGGTTTTAATAAACTGTGAAATCAAAGCATGAAAACAGGAGACAAACAAACGACAACCTTTGTTTTATATCTCAGAATATGTCTGACAAATCAGACACAGGCTGGAATTCATTTCCAATTTATTCTCAGCCATGTAATGAAAGTCAAGGTTTCCACCTGGAGTGAGATCCAGATCATTAACAGTATATTTTTTAAGACTGAGTACTCAAACTCAACACAAAATTTACTTGATGGAGTGAAAACAAAAGCTTTCTACTCCTTTTTAAGCTTCTTCTCAAAACTCCTCACAGCTTCCTTAACTTTTCCAAAACACTCATCATTCTTCTTATTTTACAATACTTTGAATTTCAACACCACACGCTCTTAGCACATAATCAAATTATTAAATGAACACCGGAAATAAAAGTGCCCCCAGAAGCAAAGCCAGAAACCACGACTTTCTTGAACCACTCTGGAACTTCCCCAAGTCCTTTTCTATATTTCCACCCTTCTATCTGTTTAAATCCCGTTTGCTATCCCTGCCTTAATTCCTTGCCAATTAATCTCATGTATGACACGTTGTCAAATGTTTTTTTAAAAAGTGCATGTACCCACCCATCATACCTCCACATCTGAAAGTTGAGGCTTTTTTAAGCACAGTCATCACTTTTGAAATCTGCTCAGATGCTTTATTTCACAGTTACCTGTTTTCTTCCTGTTTTATCTTTAAAAACTTGCATTGATAACAAATCTTTCATATGATAAAACAAACCAAGTAGCTTCACAGAAATAGAATAAAACATGATACTGAGCCTCACAGAGATCCAAGGGCAGATGTGAAATCTGTCATACAGTTCGAGTGTCTTGTAGGAGGAAAGTGACACAGACAGAAGTAAAGTTCAGGGAGGGGATTAAAGAGGTCACTGTCTTAGTAACTGAAGGCTTTTCCATGAATGGAGCAATTAAAATTGAAATTCTCAAAGATTTAATTAAAGGAATACAAATAGCTTGCCTGCAATATATAATCATATAAATTAATTTAAATGGTGCAAAGACTGGTTCTGGTATTATCCTTCACCAATCAGCTTTCTGGAATAGAACAAGTAGTATAATACAATCATCAAGTCTGGAAGTAAGACAGACATTGACGAGGTTTCTGCAGTGGAAGAACGGAGGTGGGACAGAGACAGATAATCAGAGATTCCGTAAAGTGTCGGAGCAGGTCATTTGGGCTTTTAAGTCCACATCAACCCCCTGAGGACCAGCCCACCCAGAGCCCCCTCCCCCACCTGGATTTCCCATTGTTAATCCACCGAGCCCGCACATATTTCCCATGCCTTCACAAAATTCCTATTCTTTCCCACATTACATTTCTCATTCCCCCACAGAATTCCCATTCTCTGCCACTCCCGTTTCAAATTCCCTCTCGGAATTTCCATTTGATCCCACTCCCATGTTTCCCAACCCCACTCAGAATTCCCATTCCCCCCACACTTATATTTTCCATTCATTCTCAGAACTCCCATTCCCTCAGATCTCCCACCCCCCTCTCCATATTGTTTCCCATTCTCTCCACTTCCTGTTTCCCTGGGACTGATTTTGAGCAAAGCCAAGGATTTGCTATTCTCTGCAGCCTTATATTACATTCTTTACTCATTAGAAACAGTTTTTTGTAAAAAAGACAATGCAAAACATCTTTTACCATTTTACTGTGTGTTGCAACAAAATCCTGGGAATAAACACCATCCGTGAAAATAGGATGGTCAGGACTGGTGGTCATCCGAAGGGCTGCTGATGGTGATTCCAGTGACTGAGCAGGTGAAATTCTAACTTCCTCAGGAACTGAACTGTCCCTGTGGGGCTGGGAGCAAGGCGGCACAGGACATTCTTCCTCACTGCCTGTGTCTACAGAAAATAACAATACTTAGAACATTTATACAGCAATGGATTAACAGTGCTTAAAGTGAGATGCACAATTCAGTATGACTGTCTTACAACTTCATCCTCCTTTCAATATATTCTTTACTTCAGATGCATGTAACAGTATCATAAGGGGAGTAGGTTAGAAACAATTAACCAGAGAAAGTTAAGTATGCACAGGTCACTGATGAAAAGCACCTTGAGCCAACTCAGATACTATCAGACATATCTGCTCATCATCAAAATACTCCGATACAACATTCTGTGCAGTCCTGGAGATAGTTTCATGTTGCTGCTAATGGGGAGGAATGAAATTAATTATCAATATTGCAAAGAAAATTAGATTTTTCCGTGTGAACAAAGTGGCCACATAGTCTTGTATAAACAACATCCAAGCTCTCACATTGATGACAACTTTTGCTGCTTCTCAACTCTGCAAGTGATACGCAACCACCAGCAGTGAAAGGAATTAAAATCTGAAACTTCAGTCTCCCTCGAGAGGGTGAGTGGGAAACTACACTGAGCTATCGTTTCAAGGTACCATTGAGAAAGATGATAATTCCAACATCTGACCTATTCTGTTTAAATGCATCACGGCAGATGCTTGGGAAATGTGATTTCCTTGAATTAATTAGACAGACTAAGTAAAAGGCCAGGTTTACACCTTGCTTCTTCTGCATTAAGGCAGACTGATGACATTTACACATCAATACATCACCTCACACGTGCCATGACAATCAGCCATACCAAAGTGCACTTGAAAGCAGTCAGAACCACAGTAAATGCATTACTGTCTTGAAGAAAAACAAACAAACAAGAAACAGAGGCTAACATTACCGTTCAATTCGGGAATCTTCTTGCTTGCCTCTCTCTTTACCATGTTTGTTTTGAGCTGCTTATCCCAAGCAGCCTGAGCCTGTTCTTCCATTTGCTGGATCGCAGCTTCCTCGGCATCGAGCCGCTGCTTCCACTCCAGCAGCTCCTCCGCACGCCGTCGCCGTTGGAGTTTCTGCTCCCGTTTAGTGAGAAACCTGATGGACATGCAAGCAGGACGGGGGAGAGCGAAAGAAAGTGTCAGCTAGCGCTGATATTCATTTCTAAAATTGGACATTAACCTGCAGCTCAAAATGTATAATTCTTACTTTTGAAATTCAACACTGTTTGGGTGATAATTTCACAACACAAACAAAATTCAGGGCAATGTCTCCTTGGCCCCTTCACACATCCTAGAACATTGCAGCACTACTGCATGTAAATAGGCTCAGTGCAGTTAATCAACACATTCAGAAGGATTTCCTCCAAGTTTGCTGACGCAATATTAGTCAAAACCATCAACTTTAATCTGCAATGCTGCTCTTAAATAAAACTTCAGTCTGACACAGATTTCCCCACCCCACTGCAATTGGTAACCTGGCCCGGCCCAGGGGTTGGTACTGGGACATTTGTGGACTGTGATCTCAAAGGAAGCGTGCAAACAAAATTCTGATAGCCTGGTCCTCAAAGTTTGGGAAAAAGTTTGAGACCAGTCAGGTGCTATGCCTTCTTGTATTTAGCTCAACTGCATTTCCTATTTACAGTACAGTGTTTTGTAAAGTGTAAAGAATTATGTGTTCTTTTGCCATGGTGGAGGATTTTTATCCTAGTTAATCACAGTTGCTGCCTCTCACTCCCCAAGTCAAATTATTAGGATTTGTAACAAAACAAAGAACTGCAGATGCTGAACATCTGAACCGAAGAAGCAAAGTGCTGGAGAAACTCAGCAGGTCTGACAGCATCTGTGAAGAAAAAGAAAAGTTATGTTTTAAGTTCACCAAATCTTCGTCTGAACGGACAACAGGTCACTGGACTTGAAACATATAATGTCTTTTTCTCTTCAGTGATGCTGCTGGCATTTTCAATATTGAACTTTATTTATAAACCAGATCGGAAAAATACTCATCTGCAAAAGTGAAACAAAAGCGTAAACTTGAGCGTAGTTTCCACACTTGAGTTAGAGAAAGTCACCTCAGTTTAAAAACACGATTTAATTCAAAGTAGCATTCCATCCCAAAATGAGCCAAGTTACACCAGTAATAAAGCTCACCCAGCCAATTAGACACTTCTGCACAAAATCCTTTGGTGTTGGACACAGTCACCTTTATCAAAGAATGACCACATGTCACAAAATTGTCGGCCTAGAGCATGTCTCTTTAAAGGAGCTGAAAACAAACTCTCAATTTTTACGAAGTTTTTTGATCATACCTAATTGAACACTTAAATCTCAGAGAATAATCTTTGCTTTTTAAAAAATGTTTGTGGGACACATCCCACACCTTGCTAAAGGTTCGGTTAGGTCTGATCCATAGAGACAAAGGTCAAGCAAGTATCACACTTTCCATTCACTTCTACAAAGGGCTAGCGTCACATTTCTTCAGGATTTAAAGAATTTTAGAAATTGTTTGTAAAATCAATGATCACATGAAAGAATTGGACAATAAATGTATGCGATAAGAGTGAAGCCTGTGACAGCAGATTTTTCTTTGGAGGGCAGTGTGCCCGCTTTCCAAATTCTGGGAGCAGATACATTTACAAGCTATATTGGCGTACAGTCAAGTTTCTTACTGAACAGTGACAGGATTGGACAGAGTTGGCATGGATTTAAAAGAGGGGAATCATACTTAGCAAATCTACTGAAAGTTTGAGGATCTACCTAGTAGAATTGATAAGGGGCAACCCATGGGTGTTACCTTGACTTCAGAACTCTTTTGATCAGGTCCCACATAAGAAATTAGCATATAATGTGAGAGATCGGGGTGGGGGGGTGGTGCGGAGTGTATTTGCATGGACAGAGCGCTAGTTGGCAGACAGGAAACAAGGAGCTGGAATAAACAGGCCATTTTCTGAGTGGCAGCCAGTGACCAGTGAAGTACTACAGGGATCAATGGTTCAAACCCAGTTATTGACAATATATACGAATGATTTAAATGAGGGAACTATTACTATTTCTAAGTTTGTGGGTGACACAAAGCTGGGTGGAAGGTAAACTGTGAGGAGGATGCAGAGATGCTTCAAGTGTGATTTACATAAATTGAGTGATAAGGAAAATGCATGGCAGATGAAAGATAATTTTGAGATTTTTGGTTGCAAAAACAGACAGCGAGATTATCTGAATAGATTAGGAAAGGGAGAGTTACAACAAAGGGTGTCTTTGTACACCAGTCACTGAGAGTAAGCATGCAGGTGCAGCAGGTGGTGAAGACAAATGGTATGTTGGCCTTCATGGTGGGGTAGGCCAGAACCAGTGGTCATAGTCTAAAGGATATAGGTTAGGCTGTTCAGAACTGAGATGAGGAGAAATTTCTTCATCCAGATCGTGTTGAACCAACAAAATATTCTACCACAAAATGTATTTCAGGACAAAACATTGAATATTTTCAAGGGTTAGATATAGTTCTTAGGGCTAAAGAGATCAAATGGTATGGGGAGAAAGTGGGATCATCATGATCAGACTGAATGACAGAGCAGGCTCAAGGGGCTTATTATTATCTTGCTTTTCATGTTACTAACAGGAAAAATATACAATTACTTCTAAAACATGTTAATTGCTTATCTGGATCACAAAAGAAAAAGCTAATTATTTGTTACAGCCTCTTTAAAGCTTTACACAAGCATAATTATTACAAAGTTCCAGTGGTAGTTAATCACCTTGGGAGAATGTGCTAGTTACTATTAGCTTTCCAATATTACAACATTCACACAACAAACATAATTTACACTTCTAATTCTGCAATACTTTTCAATTATTTCACTAATTTTGGGTGAATTTCATTCAGAAATGTAGTACAGCCAACATGTAGCTGCATGTAGTTGGAGATACTCATGTCTACTGTGACGGTTACATACCAATTAAGTTTTCATATCCATAAGAATACCTCAAATGTTCACCAAAGACACATTTGCCCTCTTAAAGAAGCACTGCCTTATGAAAATTCAACCTTGCAACTCAAATTTCAGATTTCTTAAAGTTATATTTATCAAGGTTAGTGGGCTGCTAACTCTGCCAGACAATTTGCAAAAGTCCAACTCAACGTAAAACAGGTCAATCTTTATTGTACCCTGTTAGCATGAGCAGCTCAAGATTGTTTGTGTAACTTCAACTTCTTGCTTTCACAGTAATGCCCCTATAAAACCACGTTCCAGATTAATTGTAAAGTATGCATTATATTGCAAACGAGCAGCTTGCTGCATCTATGTGAAGCCAAAATTCCTTTCCCCTTGACCCTCCACCGACCCCCCACATCATCCACATGCATGTGATGAAACAGAGCATGCTCGATCAGTGAGAAGCAGAGGTTGCACAGTACCTGACCAGCTGGTTGTAGATGGACATCTGGAATTTGGGATGTAGGATGGAAAAACAGACACTGAGAGAAGCCCACTGATGAGACGTAAAGCCAGAGAAGAAGTAGTGACAGGAGAGCGATGTTTACAAAATAAAGGAGCAAAACAAGAAAAACAAAACAGCTGAGTATCTCCCCAAAATTGCTTTATCTTTAGATACTCAAGAAAACCTCACATTATGAAAGAGAAATTACAAATATTCAATCAAAACATTTGTAACCAACTTCCCTACACCTCTACATCAACACAACCCCTTCTGCTCGGATTCATTAACTTCAAATGGCAACAGAGCTCATCAAAACCAACCCCAGCTCCATTTCTCTTTCTGACTTAGATAGTGGGAGAATCTCAAGCACTGCCTTCCTAACAGTCCAACCACAGATTACAAACCCATCTGATGTTTGTTTAATGTTGTAATTATTGCTGCCTTCACTACCAACTCTGGCAGCTCATTCCATACTTGTGTGAAAACGTTGCCCCTGAGGTAAGTTTTAAATTTTTCCTTTCTTACCTATGGTCTCTAGTTTTTGACTCCGCTATCCTGGAAAAAAAAGATCATGGCTATTTACCCTATCCATGCCCCTCATGATTTTATAAACCTTTAAGGTTACCCTTCAGCTCAAACCTTCAACCCTCGCAACATCCTTGTAAACCTTTACTGAATCCTTTCAAGTTTGACAACACACCAGCACTGAATGCATTATTCCAAAAGTGGCCTCACCAATGTCCTGTACAACCATAACATGACATCCCAACTCTTATACTCAATGCACTGACCAATAAATGCAAGCACACCAAACGGTTTCTTCACGACCCTGTCTGACTGAAACTCCGTCTTCAAGGATCTAGGAACCTGCACCCCAAGGTCTCTTTGTTCAGCAACACTGCCCAGGACCTTCCCATTAAGTCCTGCCCTGATTTGCCTTACCAAAATGCAGTACCTCACATTTATTTAAATCAATTAGATCAGAAAAAAACACCAGTAGTTTAGCACATCATCCCTATCTAATTATTTATTAAATCTGCTAAACCTGAATCAAACCTTGCTGAAACCACACTTGGATACTGTGTGCAGGCTGATCATCATACTATAAATAGAAAAAGGAGAAACTGAAGTGGGTACACAGACAAGATTGACAAGGTTGGTCACAGGAATGTGTGGGTTCACATCTCAGGAAAGGGTTGACAGGCTATGTCTCTTTTCTCTGAAAGAAGGACAAACAGGGACATAATAGAGGTCTTTAAAATGTTGACAGGGTTCAGCAGACTGGATACAGACAGAATGTTTCCTTTCACAGGGAAGAGCTACCTTGAGGTCACAAAGTAGTCACCAAGAAATCCATCAGGGAGATATGGAAGATCTGCAGAATTGGATTACACCAATGAAGACTGAACAGGGAGCAGTTGAATCAAATATGATACGGGTGTTTAAGGGGAGTATAGACAAGATTAGAGGGAGAAAGGAATAGAGGGTCAGGGTAATAGATGAGCAAGGGTGACAGGATTCTCAAGTGGAGCAGTAACACTGATGTGAAGTGTTTGGAACAAATCATAGAATCCCTCAGTGTGGAAACAGGCCATTCAGCCCATTGAGTCCATAATAACCCCTCGCACAGCAACCCACCCAAACTCACTCCCCTAAGCTATGAATGTAACTTTGCATTTCCCATGGCTAATTCACCTCGCCTGCATATCGCTCGGCATTATGGGCAATTTAGCATGGCCAATCCACCTAACCTGCATATTTGTGGACAGCGGGAGGAAACCCATGCAGACATTGGGAGAATGTGCAAACTCCACACAGTCACCTGAAGGTAGAATCGAACCCGGGTTCCTGGCACTGTGAGGCAGCAGTGCTCGCCATTGAGCCATGGTGCTGCCCTAATAAGACCTGTTTATATCCTCTGTAGTGTACACAATTGTCTTCATAGGATAAAAAAGCTAACACAACACAATGATGTCAAGCTGATAATTCCACCAGGAAAAACAATTCCTGCAACATTTGCATGTACCTCCAGTTTCCTAACACACTCCACTGAAAGGCAAAGCAAGCTTTGCACGAGTGAAAATCTTCACAGTGCAATCCCATTCTGAGACTGTTACTCCAGGGCAATGGGTGTGAATAAAAAAGATTAGGGTAAGAAAAAAGCTCCCCTACTTGGAGAGCAGTAGCAGTGAGGCCATATTGATGTTTTGCTGCCCCACTCGCAGGGTCAAACATGACAACACCTCAGGTGGGATCATTAGAAACACCATTTGCAGCAAACACACTGCCTTTGAAAAGCACAGTGAAATGGACTTCTTATATTTATCTCTGCTCAGAGCCACTCGGTCTCTCTCTTTCTCATCCTCTCCATAACATCACCAGCTGACAAATGAGCTGGTTGGCTTGCCAGTCTTTTACAGCAATATGCCTTATAAGAAGCCATAAGAGATATTACTTTTCATCCACATGACTGCGCATCTTCTGTTTTTGCATGATGTTGCTGGTCTCGCTGCCTGAAGTCGAAACAGAGGAGGGACTCCACGTCTCCGTATCTGTTTCCAGGAGAGTGGAAGTGGGGCTCACTTTGGAAACATTCTGCACTTCTGGTTGTTCTGCATTCCGCTGCTCCTGTCGAGTTGGAACCTGAGAATATACCAAGATGGGCGCATGGAAAGTTACGTTTGCTCCTAAATGGAAACAGCTCCAGAATTAGTGAAACACAGATGAGATTCAAAGACAGGTTTCTGCAACTAAGCAACATCATTTCATTTCAGGAGGCAGAGTGTTTCATTAGTTTTGAATTAATTGAGCTTTGAATTAATTGAATATTTTAAAAGAGTTTGATTTTTTTTATTTGTTGGGAATGTTTATTCAGGGAAACAGATTAAGGGAGGGAGATGTAGATCAATTATAATAGAAGCAAGTGCAAACAGATGAGTGGCTCAACAACCTAGTCCCATTCCTATGCACATGATCAAGTGCAAAAATGTTTTGACCCCTTTGTAGGATATGCTGATAACAGGTCGGAGCCAGATTGCAGGGAGGGAAAGAACAGAAGCACAGATACATTGCGCTGAAAGCTCCATTTCTTGTGCTGTCACTTCTACGGAATGCAGAACAAAACACGACATCAATGAATACAAAGGATGGTATTCTCGGCGGCAGCAGGTATTCCTGGTATTTTAGGTTGCAGAGTTTTGGTCTCTACATAAGGGAACATGTGAACATGTTATCAACTTAATAAAGGTACCGAGGCTTAAGTTGATGTTTCTCAGTGGCAGACAAACCATTCTTACATCTTTTCTGTAAAATATTAGAAGTTTTATTTATATTGTAATGATAATATAGACTAGAAACCTGGCTGATAGCAAGTTTGGATTGAAATTGATCACCCATCATTCATGCTGCAGAGTAAGTAATTCCTTACTTTAATAGTAACCTTGAATTGATCAGTTCAGGTGTTTGTAAATGGTGGGATACTAACCAACTTGCTCTCCCCAACTGATTTGAGCCTCTCCTGAATTTCCATGGTGGACTGGAGCATGTGTTGAATCTCCTCCTGCTGTTTCAGGATCAGCTGCCTCTCCCTGTGAGCAGCCTTGTTGGCTTTTTGAAGATGCCTGATTTCAGCCTGTGGTGAAATTGTATACAATGTATTACCATGTTAGAGACCAACCAAACCCGTCTTTACATCGTCAATAAATTTATTTTGACGACAAACTACAGACAAAAATGAAGTCAGGGCACGCAACTCCATAACCCATTAAGTTCTAAGTTGCACAGTTTCCAGGTGGCACTGTGCAACTTTTACAACTTATAATGCTTGTTCTTGATGAAAACTTTGTGGGTTTTTTCGACAAAATGTATTGTCAACACGAACTCAAACAGTCAAGTACTCCAGGTGGAAAATTATCATGAAAGAGTTACTCACGTTCTTTTTCAACAGCTGATGCCTAACTTTGAGTGAGCATTTCTGATTTTATTTCAGGAGGTTGCTTCCTGGCCTGTGGTGAGTTAACCTGAGTTCTCAAACCTGAAAAACTGTCCTCAGCTGCCAAGTACTTTGCAGAAGAGAAAGATGATGAATAGGCAGATTTCCACTCACGAGAATTGCGTATTAGCTCTTGCTGCTGGGCAAGTTGGAAAGTGTGCCTGGGTTGAGTGAGTGCAGAATCTGACAAATCTGTAGTGAGTCCAACAGCAAATAACGTAACATTCCAAGTCTGTGTGATACTGCCTGACACTGCGTGATTGGCAACACCTCTGCCAACAAAAATCAGCAACTATATTTTTCTCATTTTTGGTTTGGAACTGTGAGCTGAAGTTGAGAATTGAACTTTGAAAAGCAACTTGTTTTCAAACAAAAAAAGGGGAGAACAAAGATAGATGCCTGCTGGCCTGGAGAGACAATGCAGATTAATTACTGGCCGAAGAACACTCCAGATGTTTCAGCCCCAGGGTGCTGCCGTGCACATTGCCAGTAGAAAAACTGCATTCAGAAACACCATGGCATGGAAATCTGTCCCTAGGCCGAGCATATACATTACATTCAGTAGCATTTGTTATTGGCATTTCAAGGAAAACCTGGATCACCGTTAATAAAAGGTTTGAAATCAAATCGGAACCTTGGGGAAACATGCTCATTCATGAAGTATGAACATTTTCCCTGGCATTCAGTGGGTCATACCTGCTCCTGCTGCAGCCTGAGCAGAAGCCCACGCTGCCTCCTACGGATGGATGGCATCTTGTCATCTTCTCCATTGTCTCGAAGGCATCTGGTTAGAGGACATGGCAAAGTCACATGAACATAGAACAAAGAGCATTACAGCACACTACAGGCACTTTGGCCATCAATGTTGCACTGACCTGTAGAACCAATTTGAAGCCCATCTATCCTCCACTATTCCATTTTCATCCATATGTTTATCCAATGAGCATGTAAATGCCCTTAAAGTTGATGAGTCCACTACTGTTTCAGGCAGTGTGTTCCACACCACTACCACTCTGACTAAAGAAATTACCTCTGACATCTGTACATCCTCCTGCAATTTAAAGCTATGTCCCCTTGTGCTAGCCATCACCATCTGGGAAAAAAGGCTCTCTCTGTCCACCCTATCTAACCCTCTGATTATCTTATATGTCACAATTAAATCACCTCTCAATCTTTTTCTCTCTAATGAAAACAGCCGTAAGTCCCTCAGCCATTCCTCATAAGACCTTCCCTCCATACCAGGTAACATCCTTGTAAATCTCCTCTGAACCCTTTCTGAAGCTTCCACATCCTTTCTATAATGCAGTGACTAGAACTGTACACAGTACTCCAAGTATGGCCACACCAGAGTTTTGTACAGCTGCAACATGTCCTTGTGGCTCTGAAACTCAATCCCTCTACCAATAAAAGCTAATACACCGTATGCCTTCGGAACAACCCTATCAAGCTGGGTGGCAACTTTCAAGGACCTATACATGGACACCGAGACCTCTCTGCTCATCTACACTACCAAGAATCTTACCATTAGCCCAGTATTCCTTATTCCTGTTGCTCCTTCCTAACTGAATCACCTCATACTTTTCTGCATTAAACTCCATTTGCCACTTCTCAGCTCAGCTCTGCAGCTTATCTATATCCTTCGGTAACCTGCAACACCCTTCAGCATTATACACAACTCCACTGACCTTCTTGTCATCTGCAAATTTACTCACCCATCATTCTATGCCCTCATCTGAGTCAAAAATGACAAACAGCAGTGCACCCAAAATAGATCCTTGCGTTACATCACCCGTTATTGAACTCCAGGATGAACATTTCTCATTAGCTACTACACTCTGTCTTCTTTCAGCGAGCCAATTTCTGATCCAAACAGTTAAATCACCCTCACTCCCATGCCTCTGTATTTTGTGCAATAGCCTACAGTGGGAAATTTATCAAATGCCTTACTGAAATCCATATACACCACATCAACTGCTTTACCCTCATCCATCTGTTTGGTCACTTTCTCAAAAGAACTCAATAGGGTTTGTGAGACACGACCTACTCTTCACAAAAATGAGTTGACTATCCCTAATCAACATATTCCCTTCTTGATGATTATAAATCCTACCTCTTATAACCTTTTCCAACATCTTACCCAGAACCGAATGAGGCTCACTCGTCTATAATAACAGGGTTGTTTTTACTCCCCTTCTCAAACAAGGGGACAACATTTGTTATCCTCCAGTCTTCTAGCACTGCTCCTGTAGACAACGACGACATATAGATCAAAGGTCAAGGTTTTGCAATCTCCTCCCTGGCTTCTCAGAAAATCCTCGGATTAATCCCATCTGGCCCAGGGGACTTATCTATTTTCACACTTCCTCGAATTGCTAACTCCTCCTCGTCAACCTCAATCCCATCTAGTCTAATAGCCTGCATCGCAGTATTCTCCTTGACAACACTGTCTTTTTCCAGTGTAAAAATGAACAAAAAATATTCTTTAAGTGCTTCCCCATCTCCACGGACTCCATGCCCAACATCCCACAACTATCCTTGATTGGCCCTAATCTTTCTCATCATTCTTTTCTTCCTTATATATTTATAGAAAACTTGATGGTTTTCCTTGATCCTATCTGCCAGTGATTTCTCATGTCCCTTCTTAGCTCTCTCTTTTGGTCTTTCCTGGCTAACCCGTAACTCTCAAGCACTCTGACTGAGCTTTACATCTCATCCTAACATAAGTTTTCTTCATCCTCTTGACAAGAGATTCAACTTCTTTAGTAAGCCACAGTTCCCTACACATGGTATAATGATGCTCAAATTTACAGACAAACTTGGATAAATCTGCCCAAATAGATCTCACAGTGTCACCACTGCTGAATTAGCAACTAAACCAGAAAGAGAATGATCAGGGTTTAAGATTTTGTTTAGCAGCAAAGTCTTCTTAATATTTTATAACTGTAATGCCCCTCCATTCTTGTCATACTCAATTTGAAGAAATTTTATTTCAACAAGACAGTGTTTATGCTCACAAAATTAAAAAGGATATTTTGAAAGAAAATCTGGAAATAAAAGGTTGGTGTCAGTAAAAGTGTCCACAAAGATGTTGAGCAGCCGGAAAAACCCAAATAATTCACGGACGGACTTTGAAGGAAATCTTTTGCCCACAACTAGTATGGCATACGTGACTACAGTATTACGGCAGCATGGATGCATGCATACCATACTGACCAAGCATTGACCATCTCTTGCAATCGTTTTGATATGAAGTGGTATTATCATCACTGCTTCCCTCACAATTATCACATTAGAGTTACCCTCGACCTGAAACTAAAATGGATCAGCTATACCATACTAGGTCAACAAAAGCAGGTCGGAAGCTGAAAATTCTTCACTAAGTAACTTACTTTCTGTCTCCCCAGTACATGCCCAAGATGCAGAACACCAAATAGGATGTAGCAACCTGCTACAGTGAGAGCTTTGTGCACTATATGATGCACTGCAGAAACTCACTCAATTCCTTCAATAGCATCTTCAAAGCCTGAGACCTCTACCATCTAAAAGGACACAGATAGTAGATAACATGGTAACACCATTACTTGTAAGCTCCTCTGCAAGCCACACATCGTCCTGACTTAGGAATACATCATTCCTTCACTGCTATAGGATCAAAATCCCAGGTACTCCTTTCCTGTCAGCATTGTGGTTGTACCTGTAGCAGGTGAACTGCAGATGTTTGAGGAAATGACTCACTATCACCTTCCCAAGTGCAATGAAGGATGGACAACAATACTGGCCTTACCAGCAGCGAAGAAGTCTATTGAAATTATTTGTTTAAAATCCTGACCCGTGGGTGAGGACAACAGTCTTGCAACAATCTATTCCAGAGCCTTGAACTCCAAACCTAACAGCACTTGCGAGTTGATACGTTTATATTGACTAAGCAGACTGCAGTGGCTCAAGGCAGCTCAACACCATGACCATTTCGAGAATGAGGGCGAGTAAATAAATACTAGCATTACCGCAACATCCCAAGTTCAAAGAACAAACTTAAAAATTTGAAAAAAAAATCAAAATTGGCTTCATTCTACTCAATCCAAACAGTGATAAGGGGAAAGATGACGTGAATACCTAGCTTCTGCACAACAGCCTCACTGCAATGAGAATAGACACTAGCTTTCCCCCTTCTCCGGAAAGGATTACTGGAAGGATCTGCACATTCTTACATTGCATTTTTGAAAGGCTATACAGCTTACCATCACTGCATAGGTCAGCTACTCACTTTTTCTGGTGTTCCAACCAAGCCAGCTCTGCTTTGGTCTTTTCCTTCATGGCTTGTTCTCTCAGTTTGAGGAGGGACACCCGGTGCTGTGCACGCATCTCCTCCTCCTCCACGTATTGTCGCACCATCTCCATGGTGAATTTATAGAAACTGTCTTGACCTCCCGAGAAGGACATGCTGAAATCATGCTGGACAGTGAAAGACAGGAGGACAAACAGTACAGAGTGAGGTGATCTGCTTCCCCTGACCCAAGCAAAACTTGTCCTGTAATCCACAAAACCTCAGGACTGGGTGCAGACGACGACAACAACAATTAAAAGTAGTTGGAGCATCATCAGATATGCCAATCATGCTGCATCACAAGTGATCCCATCAAACTATCCCAATATTTATCAGGATGAGTAAATGCTGACTGTTTCATTTCATCATCTGTGAAACACATTAAGACTGGCAAAGTCCCTCATACTGATAATTTTCTGGTCAGGACTCCAGTTACTAATTTGCTGCCAGGTTCTGATAAATAACCAAAAACAGAATAGGAGTTGCACATACAGAGAATAAGAGTGTCATGGTTACATCAACATCACAACAGGAGGAGGCTATTTAGCTTCTTGAGCCTATTCCACCATTCCCCAAATCATGGTAATCTTCAACATCATGACAAATCCCTGTCTTTGTCCCATAATCCTTCAGCATTTGGTTAAAAATCTACCAATCTCAGATTTAAAATTTGTGACTGATTTCAAATCAATCACTGTTTGTGGAAGGGAGTTTCAAACTTCATCCATTTCTGTGTGTAAAAGTGTTCCACAATAGCACACCTCAATGTTCTGACTCTAACATGTTATCTATTTAATCTCTCTTCTTAAATTAAGCCTCGGAGCCCAAGTATCACTTCAGTAAGTCTACATTGCACTTCCACTAAGAGTGATACTCTTCTTAAGCCATGGTGCCCAGCCCTGACAGATTGGTCTGACTCGGTTATGAATTGCTGAAGAGGAGAAAGTGAGGTCTGCAGATGCTGGAGATCAGAGCTGAAAATGTGTTGCTGGAAAAGCGCAGCAGGTCAGGCAGCATCCAAGGAACAGGAAATTCTGATGAAGGGCTTATGCCCGAAACGTCGAATTTCCTGTTCCTTGCACGCTGCCTGACCTGCTGCGCTTTTCCAGCAACACATTTTCAGCTTTGAATTGCTGAAGCATGACTTCTAATCCTTTGCTTTTGCAACTTCTTTGGATATAAATGTCAACATTCCACTGATCCTTGTTCACTGTTTTGAGCCTGTTTGTGACATTTTCATGAACTACATACAGCTGGATCACCCCCATCAAGTTTCTTTGAACTCCACTGTCTCTCGATTTTCACAATCAAGAAATATCCTATCTTGATCCAACCTCTCACTTGCTGACACAAACTCATCTGTAGATTTTTCATTTACTTCATCTATCAAGATTGTTTTCTTATTTTATGCTTTCATCTACCTACACTCGAGATCGCTGCTAATCTGGAGAGAGGCCCCAAGTTTTGAATGTGGCTTTCCTTTCATCATGAATAGCGAATAGTTAGGGCACCGACATAGATCCATGCAAGATATCACTAACCATATCCTTCCAATTAGAATATCTCTTATTATCTGCACAAATGTCTCTTGTTCAAATCAAATTCCTCTGCAAGCGCCACTTGTCTTTTGCATCTTATTACCACCTTTAATGGACAGTAGAAAGTTGTAAATTCAGGGACATTTTTAGCAGTCAAATTTAGCTTGTGTTTACCGGACGAGGTGAGCAAGGAATCCCAGTAAATATTAATCTTTGTCTTCACTGCATGGTAACTCGATCACAAAGATTAACAATGTAAAAGATTAATTCCTCTTCAATATTTATAAACTCTGGGCACATTGTTAGTGAGTGGTAATTATCATTTGTAAAAAACAGCCCCTGCCCAACACTTCCCTTATACTCATTGACCCATCTGCTCCTCATCCTCTACATCTGAGTCTCATAGCAAGATACCTAGAACATGGAGAGGAGCAACTATGCCAAGCACTGAGATCCCACAAACTGGCACCATCACTCACCCTTGGCTAACCCATGGGAGAACTCACTTTGACAGCTATTGAAGCCGATTGATCCTGCAGAATGTCCTCATCGGAATCATCCTGCTGCCTGTGTTTCTTCCCCATGTTAAAGCAGCAATGGCTCTTTGATGGCAGAAGGGGATAAAAGGATTGCTCTTCAATTTCATCCTCAGTCATTGACTCATCGAACTCAGTGGCAACAGAAGCAGAGTCTGGAGAGACAATAAATGATTTACATTGTTCTTTGTTATTTTCCATTGTTCACTGAAAGATTTAGAACTTGAACATGAAGTTAAAGGCTGAGCTAGAATCCTTGGATTAGTTTTCTGCCCAAGGAGCAGAGTTGGGTTACAATTATTGATTCAACACAACTGTTATGTTGAATCACACATTGTTTAAGGGGACATGTGGAAGTTTCCATCTGCACAACCACAGATCCAAGGGGAACACAAGGAAGTTGGATTGAATAGCTTGAGCACATGACTGAATAAAGGAATCTTGAAATAAATTAGTGCTCAACTTGTTACTATTTGACCCACATATCCTTTGGGTATAGAAGGAGTGCTTACATGACAGTTGATTTGAATCATCTAATTGAAGAGACACAAATCCCCATTTAAGTCATGAGATCAGTGAAAGGACAAAACACCATTTCTGGTTAAAGAACTCGCCTTTCTCACCAGGTAATGAAGGCAGACTGTCACTGTGGATCGAGTTGTCAGCTGTTGTTTGAACCACCTCTTCAATAGAGCTGTTTCCCTTTGTATGGTGGGAGGTTCTGCTTTTCTCCAAGAATGGTACGGATGGGCTGTCTTGTTTACTGCTGCCACTGCTGCCATAGAAATGTCACAGATCAACACACATGCACAGATTTAGAACGCAAAAACAGAGTCTCGGTATTTGAGATTTACATAGGCTTCCTTCTGTATCTCTCCACCGAAACCCATCAACATATTTTTTTTTTGATCACTTGTATTCCAGCTTCTTCTTGAATTCATCTGTTGTTTGCTTCAATTATTCCTGGTGGTTTAATTTTGACCTCAAACCTCTTTCTGGGTAAAGACCTTCCCCACCAGCCCCCACCTCCTCCCCAGCAAATTCCCTGTTGGATGTAATAGTGACTACAATTGTATCCACAGCTCCAGTGGATAGTGTCATTCACAAGCAGAAATATCTTTTCTATGTCAACCCTATCAAACCCCGACATAACTTTAATGGCCTCGACCATGATACTCTTTTTCAACAAGACAAGACTGTCCAATCTTGCTTGATGGATTCAAATTCAGTTTTGATATAATTCCAGTAAATATTTTTAATATATTCCCTACTGCCTCTACATCCATATTACAATGGATCAGAACTGTTTGCAGTGCTCCAAGGGTGATCTGTTCATGGTTCTACACATATCTAACACATCTCCATTCTGTAGCCCCAGAAATAAACCCATGCTCAACTTTTCTTTGTAACCTGATGAACCGGTATCATTTACTGCTAGTGACTCATTTTTATCACCAAATTCCTCACCATCAACATTCTGGGGGGTTACTATTGACTAGAAATTGAACTGGACTTGCCATCTGACTACTGTGGCTACAAGAGAAGGTCAGAGGCAATGAATCCTGCAAAAATAAACCACCTCCCGAATCCCTGAAGCCTGTCCACCATCTACAATCCTCAAGTCAGAAGTGCAATAGACTATTCGCCACTTGGCTTGGTTTGGGTGCAGCTCCAAGAACACTCAAGAAGCTTGACGTCAGCTGGAAAAAGCAGACTGCATTCACTCCCTCCACCACTAATGCCCAGGGCAGCAGTGTGTACTATCAACAAGATACACTGCAGAAATTCATAACACTTCAATATGGATCTTACAAACCCATGACAGTACCATCTCGAAGTCAAGGGAAGCAGATTCATGGGAACACCGCCACCTACAGGTTCCCTTCCAAGCTACTACCATCTTGAGTTGTAAATCTTTCAGCTGTCCTTAAGTGTCATTGGGCCAAAATTCTGGAACTCCCTCCCAACAGCACGACCAGTCGGCCTACATGGACTGCAGTGATTCAAAAAGGGAGCTCACAGCCACCTTCTCAAGGGCATTAGAATTAGCCAATAAATGTTCGCACAGCCAGTGACATCCACATTCCATAAATTAATTCATTAATTAACGTTGACTCCTTCCTTCCACAGCACCCCCATCCATATATCCCTGCGCTTCTCAAACACAAGGCCTTGAGTAGCATGTGGTAACCCACAAGGAGGCCGAAGCCACATTTAGGAATCTCTTGAGGCCCTGAGCCATGCTCAGCAAGGGGTGGTCCTGAATGAACAATAATCCCCAGCGATTCACTCACCGCAGGCAACAGTGAAACCATCAGTTGCCAACTTTTTCACAAAGAGGTTGAGTCGGACATAGAATGAACGGCCAGCGGAAGTGGGAGATGCAAGTACAGTTACAATATTCAAAAGGCATTTGGAGAGGGACACGAATAGGAAAGGTTGAGGAATATGGGTCAAATGCAGGCTAATTGGACTAGTTTAGTTTGGGAAATTTGGTTGGCATGGACGAGTTGGACCGAAGGGTCCGTTTCCATGTCGTATGACTCTGATTCCATTCCTTTCAGCCACAGTGGCATTTTGCAATTTCCCAACGTATGGTGTAATTGAACAAGTCAATGGAGGTTTTTGGCACCAGGACCACAGTACTCTGTTGGGAAGGTGTTGAGTCGGAGTTGCAATTTAGTGGGCATTTAATAAACAAAATACAGAAGAAATATATAAGGAAATTACTGCAGATGATGGAATCTGTACTGAAAACAACAAATGCTGGAGCTCACAGCAGATGAGGCAGCATCCATGGAGACTGAGCAAGCTAACATTGAGTCGAGATGACTCTATCAGAGCTCTGATGAGGAGTCATCTCGACTCCAAATGTGAGCTTGCTCTCTCCATGGATTTTTAAAAATAATATGTTTATGGGATGAGGGTGTCACTGACTAGGCAGCATTTATTGCCCATCCCTAACTGCCCACAGGGCAGTTCAGAGTCAACCTCATTGCTGTGTGTCTGGAGTAGGCCAAACTAGGCAAGGATGGTAGTTTCCTACCTAAATGATTTTAGTGAACCAGATGGGTTTTTCCCAACAATCGACCAAGGATTCATAGTCATTTGATTCTTAATTCCAGATATTTATTGAATTCAAATCGAACCCAGTTCTCCGGGATGTTATCTGGATCTCTGGATTAACAGTCCAGCAATAATACCACTGGGCCATCACCTCCCCACTGTGATCTCCAGTATTTGTTGTTTTCAGTACTCAAGAGATATGTTTTGGATTAATATTGTACTATGTAAAAGCATCCACAGCGAACATAAATAGCCCACCTCCGATCATGATGTTTGAGTCTGGATGACTCAGTCAGACTGTCTAATAAAGTGGAGTTACGCATTTTAGTGTCTGGCAGTTTCTCTGCAGATCCAGCTGGTGTTGGGCTGCACTCGTTCTTTCTACGATGAAACAAAGAAAGAAACAACGATCAGCTACTTCTAGCTAAGTCTCTGGATTCAATTCCACCACAGCCAAAGCAGTTTTTTTTAATTCAAACAATTTTTTCAGTGAAGGACATCTCAGCAAGCTCACCATCTCCTGTCTCAGTTCAATGGAAAATGGGATCAATACTGCAACACCTACTGTCCCTTGAACAGACTATCAGCTAATCTGACTTTACAATCTTGTTCTTTGACAGGTTGCAACAGGTTTTGCACAAGGGAGCGTGCAGACAGGACAAACTTCAATTATATTCAACACAAGCAAAGGCAATTCAGTTTAAATGAGATGGGTTAATTGAGATCAGGCCTCAGGTGAGGATACAAAATAGTCAAGTTTGGAATTTCCAGAGACCATCAAGATTGTACATTCAATTACTGAAGTTTGTCTCATGTTTCTTTCCTAATCAACACTTCTGGAGCAGGTAGGATTTATCCAGGCCTCTGGCTCAAAGTTGGAGACATGACCACAGCATCACAAGAGCACTTTGTTTTAGACTGAGTAACTCGTGGGATAATTTGCCCAATTATCTTACTAATCTGCAAGATACTGTTACCATCCCAAAGGTGGGAAAAAAAGCAAGGTATATAATGGGAGGTAAGATGTTATAACAGTCTCTATCACAAGGGACAAAGTATCTTCCAGCAGTTTTTTGCTCATCCTTCGATAGTTTGAAATTCTCAAATTTTCTGGCCTACCACCACCTTTGCAGTTTTGTATATCTTTTCTTTCAATTTGATGTCACCCACAATTCCTTTAGCTATGCCCCGCTGTTGGCACCTTTTCATTGTGCATTTCTTTTATAAATAAATGTACATTGTTGAGAATTATGAAATAACTGAATAGGTTCTTCTGCTTTAACATTCTAACCTCTCGTCCCATTCCCATTTAGCTCACTATTACTTTATACCCTTGTGACTGCCTTTAACTTTAGATACTAGTTCAAGAACCAAATTCCTTCGCCTAAAGCTAAATTCTATTATGCTGCATTGAATCTTACCAAAAGGGTCTTTAATTTTGAACTCATTAATCAATCATATTACCAAGTCCCTGACTGGTTCAAGAACAAAATGTTTGAAGAAACTGTACAGAGCAGTCTACCTCAAATTGCTGCAGAAGGTAAGAGTGCACAATACTATTTTAACTAACAGAGTGCCTTCTGAATAACAGGATTCTGTTAGACCCCCAAAATTACTCTGACCATAGAATAGAATAGAATTCCTACAGTGTGGAAACAGGCCCTTCGGCCCAACAAATTCACATCAACCCTCTGAAGAGTATCCCAACCAAACCTATCCCTTAAACACTATTACTCAACATTTACCCTGACTAATGCACCAAACCTGCACATCCCTGAACACTTTGGCAATTTAGCACGCCAATTCACCTCACCTGCACATCTTTGGATTGTGGGAGAAAACCGGACCATCAGAGGAAACCCATGCAGACACGGAGGAGAATGTGCACGGACAGTCATCTGAGGCTGGAGTCACCTGGGTCCTGGCGCTGTGAGGGCAGCAGTGTTAACATGAGCCACCTCCTTTTTCCTAAAAGACTGAGTGCATTGACCCTGCCTCTCCTGATCACAGATAATAGCAAAAACATCCAAAAAACTGTGCATCACATCAAGCAACAAGCCTTAGTTATGAAGCAAGAAAGCTTAATATTATTGATCAGGTTTGGGACAGTGTAAAAATCTTACCTGTCAGGTCAGTTCTG
Organism: Hemiscyllium ocellatum; assembly: GCF_020745735.1. NCBI lineage: Eukaryota > Metazoa > Chordata > Chondrichthyes > Orectolobiformes > Hemiscylliidae > Hemiscyllium > Hemiscyllium ocellatum. The sequence continues at coordinate 16,644,820 of NC_083409.1, forward strand.
GTTCGAAGTTGGTTCATGAAGTCTGAATGTTGCTGCCTCTGTTGGTCCAGCAGCACTGTCACTGGCACAGGAGCTGTTCCATGAGGTGGGTTTGTGGCAGTCAGAGATCCTGCTGCAACCTGCGCACATGCCAACTCAGTCATCTAAACCAGCAAGAATTAGCACAGCACAGGTTAGAAGACAACTTGGATCA